>NW_015506654.1:91400-107941 GCF_001515645.1 Sinocyclocheilus grahami | reverse complement strand
ACATTTGGGCGGCATTATGCAAATATTTCCACATAGTGAGGTAGATATGTGGGGGCGTGTTAGAACGAGCCGTTTTAGGGGGGCGTGGCAGAGTCTTAACTTTGATAAAGAATATCTCTTTGGTTTTGAGACTTTAGTCTTTGCAACTTCAGGGATCCTATCTATGCACAATCAGCTTGTAACACTCCAAAGAGAAAGGAAAACTCGAAATCGCATCATATGACCCCTTTAAGTGTGCTTCTCTTCGCTGTCAGCGGATAGATGAACCTTATCTCAGTGCACATTAATTTTGAACAGAAAACGAGTTGACATTTCTGTGAGGAATTTGCTTCCGACTCAACTTTTGAATGGTAGCGTATCTTGGTTTCCATAAAAATATTCGTCAGTACAACTGTTTTCAACACTGATAATAATCAGAAATGTTTCTTGAGCAGCAAATCAGCATCTTAGAATGATTTCTGAAAAATTGTGTGACACTGAAGACTGGAGTAATGATGCTGAAAATTCAGCTTTGATCACAGCAATCAATTACGTTTTACAATATTCAAGTAGAAATAGATATTTCTAGGGCTGGGCGATATAGCTAAAAAATTCATCAACGATATAATGTTTCATATCATTCGGTATCGATAATTATTGGCATTTTTTTATAACCTTTTGTAAAACAAAGAGCAATAGAATTTTTATTTTTTAAATTTAACCACTGTATTTTTAAATTAACCCAGTTTATTGAGACAAACAACAAATATTCAGTCAAGCACAAAATACAAATTAAACAAATATCTAATTTCTAATGTTTTATATGCAGATTAAATAGGTCTTAAGGAAACTTTTGTCTCATTTCCCGAGGCCACAGGAGGGCGCAATGAGCAAAGTAATGCAGCACATTTAAATTGTCAACGCAAGGAAATAAATGTCTATTAAAAAAACCTGCATTACATCTAAATTAACTCGTATAAATCAAATATAATTTCATAAATTGCATAAACAATTACGAACAAAACAACATCATGTATTTATGCATTGCTTAATACAAAGAGCCGAATCGCCCATCACACAGATTGCATTTAAAAACATATGAGACGCAGTGAAAAGGAATAAACCTCCACAAATTTGCGACGTGTTTTAACTTTGCATGGCTACATCTCTTGTGTGAGACGCGAGTGCAGCAGTCATATTTGTCGGTCTAAAAATGTGTTAATTATGCATCTGTGTGAATGGCTTGGCTTTGGTTTTCACCTAATCAAGATCTTCTCCACATTGAGATTCTATATTTCTCTAATATTTTGAATGCATAACACAGCAGCGGCGCGTCTCGTGGGCTAGACTAACGAAACATTAAAATGCAACAAGGTCACTTACGTCATTATCAACGCATCTCGTGCGCCACTGATGACGCTCCCTGACGCACACCTAACATTCAAATGCAAATGTTTATTTTAAATTCGACTAATATTCAGCATGTGTTCGTGTTTGTGTGAGCTGTCTGCGTCACTCATAGCACGTGCCTATATCGTGCACTATATCGAACATTTTTTATATCGTTATCGAAGAAGGTGTACCGGTATTTCACATTATAATAACAATATTACTTGTATTTTTGATCAAATGCAGCCTTTTGTGAGCATAAGAGACTTATTTCAAAAACATTTACCCCCGGTTTCAAAGACAAGGCTTAAGCCTAATCCCAGACTGAAATGTAAGTCTGAGCTGTTTCAACTGAAAGAAACGTGCACTGACTGATCTTAAAATGTCAGTGCCTTTGTTTTTGTCTCAAGATGCACACCAGTAATGTTTTTTTTTTTTCAAGGCACGTTTATAAAAACTCCTTAAATGTCCTAATTGACCTATTGCCTAATCCTGGTTTAACCTAAGCCCTCTCTATGAAACCAGGCCTTAAAGTCTTAATTAGTCCAATGTGTGCTTATGGTTGAGACGTTATTACTTTGTTGGTTGCTGTTAGTTGCATCTTGATATCCTTTAATGGTCTTTATGTGGACTTGGAAGAAGCTTTGTGTTGTAAATGTTATTCTTAAAATATTGATAACACCTCTCTTAATGACAATATGTATAGTGGTCCTATAATGCAAATGAAATTCAGAAAACTCATCAGGACAAAATAATCTACTGCTCAAATGTTTAATTGTTTACATTTACGCATATACTTAAGATTGTGCATTGTTCCTGTCTTTTATCTAGCCTCTGTAACTTGGTATCACTGGAACTCCGAGAGAACTTGCTGACTTATTTGCCAGAGTAAGTGTGCACCTCACAATGCTGTGTGTGTATATGTGTGTGTATGTGTGTATGTGTGTGTGTGTGTGTGTGTGTGTGTGTGTACATAAGGCAAAAGCAAATTGATCTCATTTAATTTTTTTTTTCAATCAGGTCTCTGTCTCAACTTCATAAACTTGAAGAACTGGATGTAGGAAGCAATGAACTGTATAATTTGGTAAGTGTTGAGATTTTCATTGCACGCTTTAAATGGACTAATAACAATAATAACGACTTTAATTGCCCAACAAGACTTGGAATATGTCAGCTGTCACGCCATCTCTGGAACCTCGTCTGATTATTAGGCTGAATAGAGTATGATGAAGATATGTCCTCATCACATCAAGTCAAACGGAAAAAAGAAGAAGTTTATTTTGCATAAAGATATTGGGCCTCAATAAACCATAAATTTGTGAGTTCATTTGGAGTAAGGATGTCACAGTGTTCATTTTTGACTGTTATGGCTAAAAAAAATAAATCAAGATTATCTGCAAATTTACATTTTATGCAACAAATAAAACCCCCACAAACATTTCACAACTTTTTGTTAACAGTTTAATTGCAGCACTCAGTAGGACATACAGTTAACATGCATATTTCTCCTTTTCACTGAAAATGAATAGATAAAACAACAAAAACACATATACTACAGAGCCCAAACTGTTACATTCAATTGCTTATTTACTTTCAGATATAATAATCAACACTCCAATAAAAGAAATTTGTATACAAAGTTGTATACAAACATTTAACTTGCACATTTACTTTCTAATGATATAATTATTTCTGCTATAATTCGTTGTTGAAATATGATCATTTAAACCGTAGCTGTCATAAGTTTTCATGACAAATTTATTTAAACATAAGGTTACTCTTTTTGATAGTCCCCTTTAGACATTCTACTAACTATAAGTAACTTTGCAACTACATGTCAACTAATTCTCATTCATTTCTATATTGAACCCTATAAAAAAGGTTCTATTTAGCACTAAAAAGGGTTCTGCTGAAGCCGAAGAACTGTTTTCTGGTACTGTTTAGAACCATTTTTCTTAAGAGTGTAGTATGGAAGAAAATACAGTGGAAGTCAATCGGGACCATCAGCTGTTTGGTTACTGGAATATCTTCTTGTGTGTTCAGCAGAAGAAAGACACTCGTGCAGGTTTGGAACAAGCAAATGATGTTCATTTTTGAGTGAAAATCCTTTAATGTTGCTCAAATTTGGTTTTCTTTATGCAAAATAAAATTTGTTTTCTTCCTTTTCGTTTTGGGGTGAAACATGTTTTCGGCAGGTCTCTTGAGATTCACACATTAATTGAAACATTGGGACGTTTTTCAAGCGTTGATTTAGTGTACTGACGTTTGACCAAGTCTAAAACCCTTGTTTCCATGAATGGGACCCCTGTTTGAATGTATGCAGGCTACATCGGAATGCCATTTCACGACAGTTTCGCGCTAGCCTGCATTCTTGCGCACGTCGGTAACAGTCACCTGCTGCGTTCTCGTTGCTCCGTCTGAACTCTGTCAAACTTGTTTTCTTGCAGCCTGAGACAATAGGCTGTCTTGTCAGTCTGAAAGACCTGTGGCTGGACGGAAACCAGCTGTCTGAAATACCACCGGTAAAGTATTTCTGACATGTCCTGTTGATGTCTTTTTCAAAAACTGTCTGTCTAGCGGACTGTCGGATCTTCTTTTGCAGATATTTTGTAAGCATGTATTGCTTCATAAGACGCGTGTACTGCTCCTTTATATTATTTTTACACTTAATTGTAACGTAATGTTTAATATAATTTTTTATTAATTAAACACAATCTCCTCTTGAAAGCTACTTCCTCAATATCCTAGAGGCTTTTTTGTGTGCTTGTGGTTGGGTGCCTGTGTTTGCATTTGCATGTTTACATATTTGTGTTTGTGCATGTGTGCGTGCGTGCGTGCGTGTGTGTGTGTGCGTGCGTGCTTGTGCGTGTTTGTGTATGTATGTGTGTGTGTGCTTTCTCTGCCTCAGGAACTGGGGAGTATGAGAAGCCTTACATGTCTGGATGTATCGGAGAACAAGTTAGAGCACCTCCCAGAGGAGATGGGAAGCCTCCTCTCCCTCACTGACCTCCTGGTGTCCCAGAACCTCGTAGGCGTGCTGCCGGAGGGCTTAGGTCAGTGTTTAGGACCCTGGCTGCTATTTGTAGTGCCTGTGTGTTTGTTTATGTGTGCTTCTGTGTGGTTGTTGTCCTTCATAACCTGCAGAAATTAGATGATAGTGATGGAGGAGTTTGATTTTTAATTTGGAAAAGGGAGAGACAAAAACTTTTTTTCTTGTTTCTTTTATCATGTTTTTTTTGTGTGCAAAATAAAGAGCTTATATTAATAGAACGGTTTGTTGGTTGTGGTTAACCTACTTATCCACTCTTGTTGGGTTCTCTTGATGTTTAAAGAGCACAGTAGTGAGCTGTGATGTTTGGCTTTGTTTTTATGCAGTAATCGTACTGTAATTTTTCCTTTTTTTCCCTTTAGGTAAACTAAGACTGCTTTCAATATTGAAAGCAGATCAAAACCGATTAGTCCAACTCCCGGAGAGCATTGGCAACTGTGAAAGCCTGACAGAACTAGTGCTGACAGAAAACCAGCTGGTGGTAAGTTACAGCACCTGAGACTATGAACTCTCTACATCAGGGGTGTCAAACTCATTTAAGGTTGAGGGCCGGATCGGAGAAAATGTCCCCTTGTGCGGGCCGAATTACCTTTTGTTAAACCCTAGTTTACTCACAATTACATTAATATTAACCATACAAACTACAATATAATTAAAAAAAAAATCTAGGATGACTAGATGCTTGGTTATTTTAGGGGTGTGCAATATTGACACAATGTCTTTTTATTTATTTATTTTTTGATAATGATAATTACCATATTTTGCAGAGTGTGTTTTTGAGATAGCACCTTGGTTGGTTCTGCGCAACTGGAATTTAAAACTGGTTACTGTCTTCTGATAGTTAGCGAAGCATTAAAAAATTATTTAAACTGATAAATATCAGACTGGAGATTAAAATAATAGCAGATTTGTCTAATTTTAAATGAGTAATAAAAACTGAGATGAAAAATGTCCTTAAGCCAGAAATATAATTTTACTATGGTAAAATAAATGTTCAGCGATATCGTCAAAAGACTTTTGAATTTTGGTGCACTTTTTTTCTCTATATAATGTTGATATAGTAACTAGTGGTGCTTTTCCTCTGCGTGGTACGGCACGGTACGGCTCACTTTTGGGGGGGTTTCCACTGAGTACAGTACCTGGTACCTGGTACTTTTTTTAGTACCACCTCGGTTGGGGTTCGAAGTGAACCGTACCATTACCAAAACATGACGTGTAAACTTTGCTGATCACTGATTGGCCGGAGAGAATCGTCACTACCTGCGTCACTGAACTTGCGACACAAACACAACAGAACCGCTAGATTTAAATCAGCACAGCCAGCGAAGGATCGAACGCAACTGTTTTGAACGAGCGCACCTTTTTTAACAACCAAAAAGTTTTGTTGTCTGTTGCGGAAGTACAGACGTTCCTCTCGTTGATAGCAGCCCTTCGTTGGAAGAGGGGGAGCGGATCCCGGGGGAGCTTTGTGGGGGAGCGCGGAATGAAAAGTTTTTTTTTTTTTTTTAGGAGTCGTGGTAGTAGAGGCGGTGCAACTATAACGAAATGTGAATGCAGATCCCTGATGTGTGAGATGATAATAAAATGTAATAAACATAATATAATAAAATTAACATTACTTTGTCATAATAGTGTTTTATAATTTATACAGATAAATATTATTTATGCCAATAAAATACATATAATAAATGTTAGAAAAATATAATAGTACCTTATATATTACTAATATTAGTGCTTTAAAATTTACATTTCATATAACTATATATATATATATACAGGTGCATCTCAATAAATTAGAATGTCGTGGAAAACTTCATTTATTTCAGTAATTCAACTCAAATTGTTAAACTCTGAATTGTCTGGAGGAAGGGTGGAGAAGCTCATAGCCCAAGTTGCTTGAAGTCCAGTGTTAAGTTTCCACAGTCTGTGATGATTTGGGGTGCAATGTCATCTGCTGCTGTTGGTCCATTGTGTTTTTTGAAAACCAACGTCACTTCACCCGTTTACCAAGAAATTTTGGAGCACTTCGTGCTTCCTTCTGCTGACCAGCTTTTTGAAGATGCTGATTTCATTTTCCAGCAGGATTTGGCACCTGCCCACACTGCCAAAAGCGCCAAAAGTTGGTTAAATGACCATGGTGTTGGTGTGCTTGACTGGCCAGCAAACTCACCGGACCTGAACCCCATAGAGAATCTAACAAGTATTGAGTACATGTACAGTAAATGAACATACTTTCCAGAAGGCCAACAATTCACTAAAAATGTTTTTTTATTGGTCTTATGAAGTATTCTAATTTGTTGAGATAGTGAATTGGTGGGTTTTTGTTAAATGTGAGCCAAAATCATCACAATTAAAAGAACCAAAGACTTAAACTACTTCAGTCTGTGTGCATTGAATTTATTTAATACACGAGTTTCACAATTTGAGTTGAATTACTGAAATAAATGAACTTTTCCACGACATTCTAATTTATTGAGATGCACCTGTAAATAGTTAGTAGGGTAATATATAGTATATATTAGTGCTGTCAAACAATTAATCGCGATTAATCACATCCAAAATAAAAGTTTTTGTAAACATAATATATGTGTATATATATATATAATTTATTATATAAATATATTGTAATAATATTGTGCGTAATCTGTCACACCCACTGGAGTCTCATCAGTAGGTCACGTAAAGTAAACTAACCCTGAAACAGACTCCGGAGCAGGATATGTTCAGAGAAGAAGTTTCTTTGGCTACTTACATAGTTACCTCCATTTTTGGAACCGAAAGCTGAGGTTATCTGCTTGCTTACTCTTAAACATACCCGGGTATGCCACATAACCTGCTTTCTGGAATACCCCCTGACCATAAATCCTCATAAACCCCATAAACCCATAAATCTATGCCCTTAAAAAAAAGTTTGCTTCCTTATTACACTCTAAAAAATGCTGGGTTGTTTCACCCCATGTTTGAGTCAAATATGGACAAAACCAACCATTGGTTTAAATTAAAGGGTTAGTTCTCCCAAAAATGAAAATTAGCCCATAAATTACTCACCCTCAAGTCATCCTAGGTGTATATGACTTTCTTCTTTCAGACGAATCCAGTTGGAGTTATATTAAAAATTGTCTTTGATCTTTTAAGCTGTTTCATGGCACTCAGCGGGTGTTGCAGTGCATCAGTCAAAAATAAGTTAAATAAAAAGCGCCCATCCATAAAAAAAGTGTCTCATACGACTCCAGGGGGGGAACAAAGACTCATACGTCATCCTCCAGGAACTGCTTCCAGTGTACAACAGTGAGCGCAAGACAGATTAAAGTGATTATTATGTTTTGAATATGGATATTTTTCTTACAAAAACGCATCGATTCGCTACAGGAGGCCTTTGTTCACCCCCCCGGAGCCGTGTGAGAGACTTTTTTTTTTAATGGATGAGTGCTTTTTATTTAACTTCTTTTGGACTAATGCATGCAACACCCACTGAGTGGCATTAAACAGCTTGAAAGATCAAAGACAATTTTTAATATAACTCCGACTGGATTCGTCTGAAAGAAGTCATATATATATATATACCTAGGATGACTTGAGGGTGAGTAATTTATGGGCTAATTTTCATTTTTGGGAGAACTAACCCTTTAATCTAGATTTAAGATTAATCTAGAATTTAGGGTAATTTAAACCAATGGTTGGGTTTGTTCATATTTGACCTAAACATGGCTTGAAACAACCCAGCGGTTTTTTGGAGTGTCGAGTTGTAATCTTATGTGGTCATCTTATTGCTCATTTTTTTTCTTTTACAGTACATGTAAGTGATTTTCAAATGTGTTTTTTCTCTCTCAGAATTTGCCAAGAAGTATTGGAAAACTAAAGAAACTGTCCAACTTCAACTGTGATAGGAATCGACTAACGTCTTTACCAAAAGAGGTATGCCATCCTAGTCATTGGGCCTTATTCACGAAACACAACTCAAAAAGCAGAACATTTCATGAGGCGGCAGGCCTGGGTGACATAACTACATTTCCCATCATTCTCTGTGGAAGTAGGAGAATTTTGAAACCCATGAACTACACACCTAATGTAAATATTTTACCTACTCTTCATTTTATTGGGTTAAAAGGTCTCAGATTGGCCAAGCTGTACCTTTTCTTCGACCCAAAGTCACTTGAATGCACATCAAATTGTACTCGACTTCCTAGTTTAGACGGGGAGCTCTCAGGGGGACTTGAGGGCAGCAGCATGTAGCAAACTATCTTTTAACACATCTTGCTTACACTTCACTCCATGGGTGGGACTGTGTGTTTACTGTACATATGCGGTAAATACAATGGTGCCTACGGCAAATTCTGTTTTCAGTAACTGTTCTGATATGCTTGGAACTAGTTTTTCTCGCTGTTGCTAGTTTACCCGAACACTATATATTTAGACATTACTTTGCATACAAGTTCACAAGGTTGTCAAACTATGTTTAACAGTATTAGGAATGGAAGTTATGTTTAATTTAGCTAATTACTTGGATTAACGTTAGGTGAGTGGAGTGGTATTAGCTCAAGGTCATCCTGCATGTATTTTTCAGCTGAAATGCTGAACTACTCCTACAGTACGTTCAGTTAAGAAGTCAGTCAGTATCCTTTTTTTTAATGACTACCTTCATTGAAGGACTTTGAGTTGTTTATGACTAGAACAAGTCCTTGAAGATTGTGTCATGCTTTTTCCAAAATAATCTTTATTTTTTTATTTTTTTTATGTTTGAGCAGGACTCTTTTTGTTACTGTTGTGCATGAAAAACAAGAAATGTTATGGTTAGATCATTACAATACAGCTGCGGTAAGAAGTGAGTTGCATGTCAGAAACAGTATCTAGTGCTGCTAAAGGTACTTTATGTTGGGAAAATAGTATCCAGCGCCTATTTGAAATATATTCTGATTGTCTGTGATGTCACAATGCTGAACTTATAGTTTTGTGGTGGTCTAGTATTAAAACTCTAGTATAAAAATCCTCAGCATAGAGTACACCCCCTCTGAAACTTAACAAATCCAGCTATTATTCTTTACTTAGATTAACCCTAACACATATTCGGAGATCTAATGTTCATTCAGACATATTAAGGTTTTTCTGGGACATAATTTTCCATTAAGTCTGCTTGATCAATTACCAAAGAAGCACGTCGACATTATTCAGGAAAATTTGATTTTCTTATCAAACTGATTGTTGTAATGTTGTGTTGCAAAAATGAAGACACCTTCCTGAAAGTTACCAAATAAAACAAATTTCAATCAATAGGTGAGTGTGTTCAACCAAAATGTTTAAAAGGGGAGTAATTTCTTGAAAATTATGCTGACGGCAATAGAACCACTTGGGAGATAACTGTCAGGAGACTTATTTGCTTATTTCTTAGCCCAAAAGAGGACAGTGGTACAAGAGGGATACCAAATCATTGTTTTAAGTGTGAAAATTTAGCAAAAGTAACAGAAATTCAAAAACAGTGGACTTGTGAGAAGGTCCTTGAAATAATCAGGCCTTCGCTTTAAGCTTTCCTTTCATGATAAGAGCAGGAAAAATACCAAGCAAGTGCCTCAGAGCCAGCAAAAGCTATGAAAAGAGTGACTGTTTGTCACAAAGTAAGATGCAGCCTGCAGAAGTGACATGCGTGGTTGTTGTCCACACTGGAACTGTAGCCAAAGCACCATAAACTCATTTAACCTTTTTCAAACCTATTTTTTTTTTAAGTTGAGCAAGACTGCCCATTAAAGGGATAGTTCACCCAAAAATGAAAATTGTCATTAATTACTCCCCCTCATGTCGTTCCAAACCCACAAGACCTTCGTTCATCTTCAGAACACAAACTAAGATATTTTTGATGAAATCCGAGAGCTTTCTGAACCTGCATAGACTGCAACACAACTGAAATGTTCCCTGGTCCAGAAACGTTGCAAGGAGATCGGTAAAATAATCCATGTGACATCAGGTGTTCAACCGTAATTTTACAAAGCTACGAGAATACTAAAGCGCAAAGAAAACTAAAATAACGACTTTATTCAACAATTCTTCTCCTCCTCATCCCGTCTGCAGCGGTGCACCGCCATTGTGGAGAGTATCACAACGCTTGTGGGTGATACTCTCCACAATATCTTAATTTGTGTTCTGAAGATGAATGAAGGTCTTATGGGTTTGGAACGACATGAGGCTGAGTAATTAATGACAGAATTTTCATTTTTGGGTGAACTTTCCCTTTAAGACCAGGGCGTTTAAAGAGGTCATTCTCCATTAGTTAATCAGGATAGATGTGACCGTTTGTCATGAACATGAGGGTCAGAGCAGTATACTTAATGTGGGATGGTTATGGAGTATGTATTAAGTAGAGGAATATTACAAGTTTGTTCAATTTAATCAAAGGTGTGCTTATTTCTGCAACTCTTTGTTTAAACAAAATTGACAGTTAATAATTACATATATTTCTGTTTTTATTAAGAATGTTTAATACATATATATTTTGTCATCTTTCCATGAAGTGTATTAGTGATTATTGGGGGGAAATCTTTTGCGTTTGTTCAGAGGGGGTTTGTACCGATTACTGTAGATAAAGGGTTTTTTTTTTTTTTCTGAAAAAAGTTGGATGAAAAATAGTTGATGCATTAAATTTAGACTTAGAAATTCTGGTAACACTTTAGTGTAGGGACCAATTCTTACTATTAACTAGTTGCTTATTAGCATGCCTATTATTAACATATTGGCTGTTTATTAGTGCTTATAAAGCACATATTCTGCATGACCATATTCTACATCCCAAGGCAAGGAAAGTTTATTTATATAGCACATTTCATACACAATGGTAATTCAAAGTGCTTTACATAAAAGAACGTAAAATAATCATAAAAAAATAATCACAAAAATAAAACAAGGAATTAAAATTTTTAGAAAATTATTTTAAATGAATTTAAGACAGTTAAAAATAGAAAATGATTATACATAAAATACAGTGCAGTCAGTTCGGATCCTACTAATCCTACCCAACAACTACCCTACTAACTATTAATAAGCAGCAAATTAGGAGTTTATTGAAGCAAAAGACGTAGTTAATGGTTTGTTAATAGTGAGAATTGGACCTTAAAATAATTAAGTGTGACTGAAATTCTTATACTTACATGCATGTATGATGTACTTATAATAACAAGGTATTAACCCTGAACCTAACCCCAAACCAAACCTTACCCCTTATTAAGTCCAATTAGTTACATTGTGAGACTCAGAGACTCATTAGTTGGGTGTCATGGTGTATATAATTTTCTGGTTTTTACCTATTTTTCCACATTGACGCTACTCTGATTTCTCTTGCTGTCATATTGGATATTAACTATGCTGTCTAATCAAACAGATCAACACTTGCAAAATTGCAATCCAGAATGTAATCCTTATTCCTTACATATCAAATATTTGATATTGGTATGAAGTGCAGTTTGAACAGCCTTAAGCATGCAGCCTTTAGCATTTACAGTTCAGTATCTTTATCCTCACAGCACTTCTAAGTAGAGGTCTGCATTCTGGATGCATTTTTTGCGCCGCGTGATTAAATTCCCGAATAAAACACGGTAGCGGTCGGTAACTCTGGTGTAATTTGAACGGGAGCGGGCAGTCTAACAATAACCCGTTCCCGACGTCCTTTTAGAACAGCATATCTGCGCTTTATTCTTATTGGCGTTACGCGTTTTATTTGTGGGGTCTGTGCATATATTTGCATGTGCATAACGAAGCTCAGAGCAGGCTGTACCTGTGGTAAATATACGGCCCTCAGACAGAACAGGCAGGCTGTCGATGAGTGACAGCAGAATAAGGATGGAGCAAAGTGTGGATGCGCTGTCCTTGAAGGACGTTCAACTCGGTTTTGTTTATATTTTGCTTAGCCTATACTTTTAAATGAAAGATGTCGTATTTATTTACTTTTATCTGTGACACTTTTCCTACGGTGTTAAAGGGGTCATATTATGTTGCTAAAAAGAACATTATTTTGTGTATTTGGTTTAATGAAATGTGTTTATGCGGTTTAAAGTAAAAAAAAAAAACACATTATTTTCCACATACTGTACATTATTGTTGGTCCTCCATGCCCCGCCTTTCTGAAACGCATAGATTTTTACAAAGCTCATCGGTCTAAAAAGCGAGGTGTGCTGTGATTGGCCAGCTTATCCAGTGCGTTGTGATTGGCCGAATACCTCAAGCGTGTGACGAAAATGTTACGCCCCTCACCATACTGTGATGCCATGTCCGGCCGGAGCGACGAGACAAAAACATTAAAACCCATTACAAACGAGGCATTTGTTGCATCCAGTGGGGACATAATTACTGATTATAATGACTTATACTGTCTTTTTACGCGTTGCATTGCATCGCGCCGCGTAAACATAAAACCATGTCTGCATTTGTGATCGGAGAAATTACAAACTACAAGTACTACTCGCGTTTGAATCGTCAGTGGCAAATTCTTTAAATGAAAACATACTTACAGTCTGTGAGTCAGAACAGCCGGCATTGTAGTCTACTCTCCCAGGATCAGGAAACAGTCCTCCATAAAATGTGCTGCACACATCTGGATATTTGGGTTGAACTGTTCTGGAACAGTGTTGTAAATACAACTTAACCACTGATTTGTAGTTGTGTCCTCTTTTGGAAGACCAAACTAAGTAGTTTCGCTTTCACAACGAAAAACACGACGGCCTAGCGTGAGCAGAGGCCGGGCTAGAGTGAGCAGAGGCGGGCCGGCGGATCCAACGAAGGAGCGGCAACCACATGTGATGACCCCGGGCTGGACTTCGCTTCGTCCACGGTGAAAGCCAATCCGGTGATCCACAGCATTAAGTTGATGTATTTCCTCAGCGACCTGCACAGATCAGCTCCAGGCATGACGAAGCGGATATAGTCCTCTTTTGGAAGACCAAACAAAGTAATTTCGCTTTCACAACGAAACACACAGCGTTTTCACGACATGGCGGCGGCAACAATACTACAGTGAGAATAAAAGTTACGCCTTCTTTCTTTGCGTGAACATTTGGGCGGCGTTATGCAAATCTTCCCACATAGTGAGGTAGATATGTGGGGGCGTGTTAGAACGAGCCGTTTTAGGTAGGCGTGGTTGACTCTTAACTTTTATAAAGAATATCTCTTTGGATTTGAGACTTTAGTCTTTGCAACTTTACAGATCTTCTTTATGCACCAAGAGCTTGTAACACTCCAAAGAGAAAGGAAAAATTGAAATCGCATCATATGACCCCTTTAACAGAAAAATGTCAAACGAATTTAGTATTTTGACAAGACGAATAAAAATAGCTAATAGGCTATTTTTGTACAACCTACATTTTTTTTTTTTTTCTCTCTGCGACACTTTTTTCCTATTGTGTTGTCAATGTTAAACGAATTGTATCCTGACAAGACGAATAAAAATAAGAAATACAATTTTTGTCAACATTTTTATTTTCTGACACTTTTTTTTTCCTACGGTGTTGCTTAAAATATTAAACTAATTTTGTGTCTTAAGATAATTCATGTAAATTCAAGTCAAAGTCAATAAATTCACTACTCTTGACAAAACTAATAAAATAACATACAATTTTGTGCAGAATACACTTTTATTTGTCAGCCTCTCTCTCTTTCTTTCAGTAGAGGAAATTGAAATCTAAATTTAGCGGGAACGGTCGGGTCGGGAAGAAAATTATTCTAAGCGGACAGCGGGTGAACAAAGAGTGAATACATAGCGGGTGCGGAATAGAACCTTGCGGGAGCGGGACTAAAAAAAACAGTCCCGCACAGACCTCTAATTCTAAGGAACAGTACTTTGCTAAATCAAGATGTTCACATTCAGAGTAAGACTCCATTGTTAAAACTCTCAAAATCTTTAAAACTCTCTCTTGCTTGGCACAATAGCTCACACTTGCGCTGGCTGGAGTAAGTCTCCCTCCTGTGTGAGCGTGTCTGTCATGAGTGCTTTGGTTTATGTGCTGACTCATGCGATAGTGGCCCTGCTGCCGCTGTAATAGGTCTAATGAAAGGTAATCCTTACACTTCCTAACCAGCAAATCCAGTTCCAGGCCGGATTCAGTTCAGTGAAACCGCACCTTAGGTCAGTCAGTGTTATTGGCATACTGGCCTGGGGCACCCTGCCATCAACCGTCACATGACTTTGTCTACCCATAAACTGTAGTGCTGTGTGTTTTTGTGGCATGACTGCAGTGCTCGGGATGGGGTCGCCTATGGCACGTGCACCCGGACAAACACATAGCTTGTTGTGTTACTGCTCTGTGTCTTGTCATCTTCAACGGCCCTCAAGTGTCTTATGTTCTTGAGAAAGCCTCATCTCCTATTCTTAAAGGTTTTTTTTTTCTTTCTCTTCCATACTTTCATGCGTGTGGGGTGAGGACGGGCGCTGGTGACAGCTGAGCGAGATTTGAGGAATGTTATTGTGTTGTTTAAACAATGGCTTTGTATGAATGAGGCAGCTTGTTCTCTGAGACCGTTTGCTCAGCTGTGACTTCTCTGACCTCACTCAATGGACACAACACAAAAGCCAGCAAAATGTCATGTTCTCATATTATTTCATCGTCAAGCAATCTCAGAGTGTAGGGCTGCACGTAATGACAAACTAAGCAAAATAATCATGATTATCAGTTATATTCGCGATTATTGATCACTATTTCTTTTAGTCAAAATGATTGCTTTATCATGTAAGCACACATCAACAGAACATCAACTCATTACATTATAGCCTAATGGGCAGTGCTCCGACATATAGTGCAAATGCACTTCAGCTGACCCAAATTCGAGAATTGGCATGTGGTGCTTTCCTGAACACATCCTCCTTTCTCTGTCCCATTGTGCTTCCTGTCTGCTCTCCACTGTACCAGATGTTAAAACAGTGAAGTTTTCTAATATCAGTTCCAGTAATTCCAAATGATGGTAATGTTTTTCTGTTGAAGCGGTAAAAAAGACTTCGTATTGTAGCACTGAGTTTGCGTAGGTGCATTTATTTAGCAACCACAAACAAAATAGCCGAGATTTATTACAGTATGTAATTTGAGAAGGTTTCCTCGCAGATTTAGTTACAGCAAATAGCACATTGGCCTTGTGAAGGAGAACAAACTGGCTGTATTACACATTCATTGGAGCAGAATATCATAATCGAATGTTTTTGCTGGTCTTCAGTGCATCAGCGTGGTTGCCAGGTTGGGAAAATGTAAGTAAAACTCTGGGAAGGAAATATATCCTTTTAAACTCTTGATATCTGGCACTCCTGTGCATGAACTATTATGGAGGCTTGTAAACAATGCAAGGTAACAGAAATGCCAAATAATAAAAATCAGGATGAATAACCAGCTGGCCAATACTTCAGATGATTATCCTTAGTTAATCAAGAGAAGCAGAAATTATTAAAATATGATTTATTGTACAGCCTTATTTTTAACTAATAAAAAATAATAATTATCTGGGGTCAGTTTAATAATGTTTCATTAGCATTTTATAAAATGGATAGTTACACCTCTAAACTTCCAGCTTGAAGTCAAGTATTTTTCCCAGCTTTTCTTAATGATGAAAAAGAACTATTATTGACCATTGTGCTGAAATGTAAGCAGTAACACACAGATGAGAAAACCTCACTTTGTCAGCAGGCGAATGTTGCCGTCTGGTGTGACTCGCTCCATAGGATTCCATTGCTCTTTTGCATTTGAGAGCTTTCATTGCCTTTTAGCTGCCCATTAACTCTAATTTTAGCTCTGCTGGCTTACTGTCACTGAAACTGCTTATTTAGGAAAGGTTTGCTTGCTGTTTAGTGCAGCTGTGTTCATCACTCTCTGTCTTCTCAGTCATTTTCCTGCAAGTATTCATATGCTGGCAGAGCTGATGTCGTGCTCTCTTGTGACGGGGTAATGTGCTGATTTCCGGAGCGCTTCGCAGTGGTCACAGGGGAGTTTGCTCATGTTTTTTTTTGTGATTCGTCTCAGATCGGCGGCTGCTGCAGTCTGAATGTTCTGTGTGTGAGAGAGAACCGTCTGGCGCGCATCCCTCCCGAGCTCTCACAGGCTACTGAGCTGCACGTGCTCGACGTTTCTGGAAACAGGTTTGTCACAACACCATTTTCTCACTGGGGGGG
>NW_015506654.1:88525-90997 GCF_001515645.1 Sinocyclocheilus grahami | reverse complement strand
CAAGATAGGTGACACCCCGCGTGTGGTGTGGGGGGGGGGGGGGGGGGGGTGATGTAGACTAAGTCAAGCACATCAGGGACTTTCTTTGACACAGCATCACTGTAAGGGCATACATTTATAAATGCCGCTCCAAATCCATAAGACTTTCATTTATCTTTAAAGCACAAATAAGGATATTTTTAATGAAATATGAAATATTTCTGTCCCTCATATATATATATATATATATATATATTAGTGGTAAGCGATTAATTTTTTTTATCTAATTAATTACTAACTATCTAAAATGTGGGGATGAATTAATCTGATTAATCACACATCAAATTTGGCTGAGAAATTACTCCCAAAAGATAATTTAAAGTCATTGTTGCGTAAAGCATCAAACAGACATTACAAAAAGTAGCTTCAGCACGTTGGCTGAGAAATTACTCCCAAAAGATCATTTAAAGTCATTGTTGCGTAAAGCATCAAACAGACATTACAAAAAGTAGCTTCAGCACAAAATATTTAGTTTGATAACATTTATTACATATACTCTTTTGGACCATGAGGGTGAGTAAATGATTACACAATTGTAAATTTTGGGTGGGTGAACTATACCTTTAATAATTTATAAAAAAAAAATAAGTAATGCATTACAATATTGTGGTACTTTTTGTCTCTTGGGCTGGATTTGCCTATTTGTTTTTTTAATAACAAAGACCCAAAAGTTATATTTTTGGCAACTGTAAAGGCCCTTTCACACCAGAAGTGAAATTAATAAGCCTCAGGCTGAAGGAAGTGCCTCTGCACCTCACTCCCAGTTTCTCTTAACATTGGGACAGGAGAGGTGTCAGTCACTAAATGGGAAAGGTTTTGTTTTAAATGTATTGGTAATGAGTTACTTTACTAGTCACTTGAAAAAAGTAATCGGATTACATAACTCATGTTACTTGTAATGCATTACCCCTAACACTTTCTCCTGTGTCATGTTCATTTGTTGACAGCTTCAACAAATTATGGCATGTAACCCCCTTTTCTACAATCCAATCAGTTTTGGAATAATCAAATTATCCAATCCTGTGTATCTTGTTAAATATGCTTTTTCACTTGGAAAATTGTCGGATTATTTAAAAAAGGCAGTTCATTTATTAAACAATACTGAGTAATAAAGCACAAAACACATGCATACATTAGGCCTAGCAGGAGAACAGAGGAGAGTTTGCAGTAACAGCATTAAAGAGAGGCAGAAACGTGTGTCTTGTGAATGATATTCTGTCCGTGTCTCTGTGTAGACTGCTGTACCTGCCCTTGACACTGACCTCTCTACGACTCAAAGCTCTCTGGCTGTCAGAGAACCAGTCTCAACCCCTGCTCACCTTCCAGACCGATGTGGACCCAGAGTCTGGAGAGAAGGTCCTGACCTGTGTACTGTTGCCTCAGCAGCCCTGTGAGTCGGAAAACAAAGGTAAAGCTCTGATGTGTGCATGACACTTAAAAGACACCTGTAAGCTGTTTTTCATCAAATATTGTGCCGGAAATGTCGCTTCTGCCGGACATATGTGAAAGCACACAGTCTCTGTGGCAGGTTTTCAGGACATCAGAGGACCTGGCGCTCTCTTTCCGTCAGACGTTCTGGGCTTTCTGTGTGTTTAGGCGAGTGGGGGTTTTATAGAAAGGGTTAAATGTGGCAGAAGTTAGCGAAACTGCTTACAGATATAATGTAGGATAAACTTAAGAATTGTAAATCTTTTTTTATTCGTTTTTTGTATAAAAGAATTTCATATGCTGTGTATTAGTGTCGTCACAATATTAATAGTAGTCAGTAGTCGGTACCAATAACAAAACAAATGTTGGTACCATAGCAACATTTTTTTATTTATTTTATTTAAAGCTGCAGTCCGTAACTTTTTTTGTGTTCAAAATGTACAAAATTTATATATTAAGCAATTACACCATGAATCCATTTTCCAAACCGTGTTTTTGGCTTGTGCTGAATTACTACGTTACACCTATAATTAGGTCTATTTAGACTGGTTCGGGTAGGTACCGCTGCAGAGTAGCCCACTACCTGCGTGATTCGTCATAGACATAAATAGAGAGAAGTAGCTCCAGCTACAATGTTCTTCTGCAAGATGCACGCAGTTCTGTTTATTAACCACTAGAGTGCCAAACGTTACGGACTGCAGCTTTAACTATGTGAAAATAAAATTAAAATTTGTTAAAGGGGTCATATGATGCTATTTTAAAGATCATTATTTTGTGTGTTTGGTGTAACAGAATGTTGACATGCTTTAATGTACAAAAAACACATTATTTTTCAAATACTGTACATTATTGTAGGTCCTCTATGCCCCGCCTCTCTCAAACGCTTCGTTTTCTACAAAGTCCCTCCTTCCGACAAGCGCAGTCTGCTCTGATTGGCCAGCTGACCCAGTGCATTGTGATTGGCCGAACACCACAAGCACGCGTGGGAAATGTAATGCCCCTTAT
>NW_015506654.1:85212-88488 GCF_001515645.1 Sinocyclocheilus grahami | reverse complement strand
ACATAGTGATGTAGATATGTGGGGGCGTGTTAGAACGAGCCGTTTTAGGTAGGCATGGTTGACTCTTAACTTTTATAAAGAATATCTCTTTGGATTTGAGACTTTAGTCTTTGCAACTTTACAGATCTTCTTTATGCACCAAGAGCTTGTAACACTCCAAAGAGAAAGGAAAACTTGAAATCGCATCATATGACCCCTTTAATTATTACTGCTATTAATTAAGTAAATAATATGTTAAAACATTAGCATGTAGCCTTCAAATATTGGCCAATTATGTAAACATTGCATTAAATATGCAGTTAAGAAATAATAAAAAAAGCAAAGAAACCTATTACAGGTAACCGAACAAGTGGCAGGTGTAGTGCACTTATACTGCAAGAATTAATGTTATCACAATGTAAGACATCGCAATTTCAGATTCAGTCCCACATTTTAATGTGGTCGTCACTCCTGAAACTTTGCAGTGTGTACTTGGCAGCATGAAAAATAAAACTTTTATTCAATTTATGAACGGGTTATATAAAGAAAGTGAGCAAAGAGTGCTCACTTTATAATTAATGAAGCTGATATCATTTCATCCGCAGCACAAACTTAAAGGGTTAGTTCACCCAAAAATAAAATTTCAGTCGTTAATTACTCAGCCTCATGTTGTTCCAAACCTGTAAGACCTTCGTTCATCTTCGGAACACAAATTAAGATATTTTTGATGAATTCCAAGAGCTCTCTGACCCTCCCATATACAGCAATGTAAGTAACACAATCAACACACAGAAACATAGCAAGGAGATCTGTAAAATAGTCTGTGACATCGGTGGTTCAACCATAATTTTACGAAGCTACGAGAATACTTGTGCGCAAAGAAAATAAAAACAACGACTTTATTCAACAAATTGTCTCCTCCGAGTCACCGTAGTGCCATTTTGGAGAGTATTACATGCGTAAACAGTGTATGCTCATGGATACGTTGTTTTCGTTCAGATCAAAGCGTAAACTAGGTAGACAACATATGCGCGTGGCGCAGCTGACACAGAACAGCATACGTTGGTTACGTATGTAATACTCTTCAAAATGGCGCTACGGTGATGCGGAGGAGACAAATTGTTGAATAAAGTCATTGTTTTTATTTTCTTTGCACACAAAAAGTATTCTCGTAGCTTCTTAAAATTACGGTTGAACCACCGATGTCACATGGACTATTTTACAGATCTCCTTGCTACGTTTCTGTGTGTTGATCGTGTTACTTACATTGCATGTAGAATATGCCCTTTAAATGTTTTTCATCCTAACCAGCACTACATCACTTTTCGAGGCATCATGATTCTGCCGAGTTTATCTGCAAGGAGATTCTGCCCATAATCAGATTTTTTTGGGGTGTAATATTCTAATAACATCCTGTGTCTGCTGTGCTGTAATCTTGCAGCGGTCCTGTGGGATTTACCGTGGGTTAGCACACCCGTATGATTCGATCAGACTGTGTGATGTATGTTGAGTTGAAGGGAGGTATAGGTGCAGCAGGGCATGTACAGATCAGGTCTTGATATCCCTGAGCTTCCTCTGGCCTTCCTCCACACCCATGTGCTGCGTTCTACAGAGTGCCAGCGGATTGTACGGCTAAAGAGGCTTATCTCCTCTGAGCTCAGCTCGGCCTCAGATGTTACCACACACAGCCTCCTCCCACAGCCGTGTCTTAACCTAAACCCATTGAAGCTTTTGTTTTCTGGAGTTTTTAACTTCTCTTTCATTGATGAAACTAGGGGTCAGTGATGAAAAATACAGTAGAGTGTGAGGTTTTGTATGTGCAGTATTCCATGACAGGAGTTCCTGTTCAGTTTTACTATTAAGCTCATTACTCCAGTCTTCAGTGTCACATGATCCTTCAAAAACCATTCTGATTTGCTGATCTGCTGCTCAAGAAACATTTAAATTTATATCAAGATTTACATTGACACATTATTTCATAATTTTTATCAGTGTTGAAAACAGTTTGTGCTGTTTTGTGGAAATTGTGATACACAATCAGATTCTTAAAGGAATGAATGAATTAATATATGATTGAATAAAATTTATTCAGCAAGGCCCTATTAAATTGATAAAGTGTCAGCAAAGACATTGAAGAAAAAAAGTTCAGTTTCAAATCAAAGATGTTTCCACAAAAATATTATGCAGTAAAAAAAAAGTTTCAACACTGATAATAATAACCATTGTTAATAATTGAGCATCAATAAGAAATAATTGAGCACTAAATCAGCATATTTTGTAACATTAATGCTTATTTCAGGTTTTGCTGACATTGAATGACTTCCTCTGATATGTTTGGATGTGTTGGAGGTCAGGTCACGCTGGGCTGGGCTGGACGGGGCGGGTGAGGGAGGGAGGGATTGTTTCTCAGTAAGCCGGTGACTAAGACTGGATTTGAAATGGTGATCTCACAGCCCCCTTTTACTCAAGTAGATATAACTGCAGACCGGAGATCTCCAAAATGGGGCGTGAACTCCAAAAGGAGGCAGAACATCCAAAATGGGGCGGGGTCTCCTCGCGCATAGACTTTCACCATTGGCTCTGGCTCCAGCCAATTGTTATTGACTTGCATTTCAAAATAAAACTTTAGAAATGTAACATTGTTTCTAGTTCATCTAAAATAAAATATGCTATATAAGTAAATATTCTCTGTGAGAGCAGAGTCCAAAGCTTGTGACCAGTGGTGTTTGGACTGGAGTTTGAACCTCTGCTTAATGATATAAACGGGAATCACCCACGAGCTCTCCCAGCGCAGCGCAGGGGAAAGATTTTACTCTATCGCTTTGTTTTAAGCAACGGGTGCGTCCCGGGGCTTGAAATTTGCAGGGTAGGAGGGGGTAGTGACGCTGGGCCATTGTCCGGTGAGGTCCGGTTGGGGAGTTATGGAACGATCTCATATCGCATAATCTTATTAACTGTTTATCTCCTGAACTGCAACTTTCTTTACCACGCTATTCAGCGCCAATCCCACCGTGCAGTCAATTTCACTGGTTAAGGTTAGGGTCAGGTGTGGGGTAGGTTTTAGGGGTTAGCATTTTTTGTAGCGTAATGTAGGAAATCAACACTTTAATTGACACAACCAATAAAATCTTTAGAATCACCTGTGGGGCGGAGTTTGCACTGAAGTGGATTGGGGGGAAAATTGTGCCTGCGTGTCATGTGCCTGTCTGTCAATAGGAGGAAGCCAAGCCCTATTTTGGAGCTCCCACCCCGTTTTGGAGTTCCCGCCCCCATTTGGAGATCTCCGGGCTGCAGTTA
>NW_015506654.1:72721-85142 GCF_001515645.1 Sinocyclocheilus grahami | reverse complement strand
AAGCCCATCACAAGCAGCTTTTAAATAATAACATACTGTATATATAAGGTGCACAGTGTCATTCACACAAACACCATCATGGTAACACACATGAAACTGAAATAATGCAATAAACATTAATTTAACAACATTAGGTGTAACACACAACCCTAATATACAAAACTGATGAGAAAAAACTAAGAAGAAACCGTTATTTCAACAAAAAAAAAAATCTAATTTGAAATGTAACGAAGGGAATTCTGAGAATGTCAGTTTACGGTTATTCACTATAAATTATACGGTTAAAATTACATGAATGTCCAATACAGTTTTTCACCGTATATAGTAGGTGAATTTACCGTTAACCATTTAACAGGTTTTTACTGTAGCATTTTTACAGTCTTTTACAGTTAAATTCACGGTAAATGCAATAAATCGTTTTTTTCCCCTAACCCAATAATGTGTGTAAAAAAATCTGTGCATATGCTGTTTAGGTTCCGATAACCTTGCCCGCTGTGGTGCTCTGGCGAGTCTGGTGGGGGACGGCATGCTGGATGACACCTGGGATGACAAAACCCCAAACAGAATGAGCACCATCCGTTTCATGGAGGATGATGATGATGATGATGATGATGACAAAGAGGTGAGGAAGAAGGAGGCTCTGCTAAATGTATTATATGGATTTAGCATGATTATGAGTTTTGTAAAAGTGATGTATCAGGTGCCTTTTTAGTGGTGTTTTGGTTTATAGATGGCCTCAAACTAACCTGTCACTCAGATAAACACTTTGTTTGCAGGGGCATATACATTTTTTAAGTAAAATTCTCACAGGAATAAAAATGCCCACTTTAAATGATAAATATCAGTAGCTAGTAGCAACTCCTGGGCTAAATACTACAGAGGATATATGTAGTGTATATATGGTGCATTCCATTGACCTCGGATGTCAGAGCTGGGAATGACGTCACACCCAAGTGGACTGTGTTCCAGTAGAGAAGTCAGAAAACCAAGTGTGACAAGCCATTGTTAGCAATACCAGTCGATTATAAACACACAAAAAGTGTTTATAAGTGCTATTAAACAATATATTACTACTGTTTCTCTTCTGTTGATGCATTGAGCAGCCATATTGGGTTCTGAAGTTAGAGTTGTTACAATTCCTCAGAGATTCCGAGTTGGAACTCTGACTTGGGAGGGCGTTCCAGTTAAAAGTTCTTACTGGGAATTCCAACTGACGAGTACAAATGGAACGCACCATTACTTCAGTTTTTTTTAAACAGTCTGCAAATCACTGGACCTGTTCCAGTACCCAAAGTTGCAGTCTTGACATATGTCTACTTGCATGTCTACTTATTTCCTATATTTTGCCCAAATATTCAAGTGGGCATGAAGACCACAAGGTTTTGGTTACCCAATGGGACACACTTACAACATAAGCCCTATTCAGACAGTAATTGTTTCTCATGGGGACGTAAGCTATTTTCAGCATATACAGGAGTTAGTCTGTGATTTTATTGCCTCTGAATCCAGATTGCTGGTGTTTTTCTCCCACCACCGGCATGAAAATCCTGACCGAATTACCTACTGTTTTTTGACACACACCAAAGTCATGTGGTAATTTTATTGTTGTCTGAATGCAAGAAGAAATCGATTCAAAATTCAAATCTTTTTTGTCTACCGCCGAACACCGTACGGTAACTGTTGCACTTCACTGTAATTTGCATGCGTATTTAATACTGAAATTCTGGAAAGTATTTACAAGAACAATATTTCATAACTGCTCCACCACAGTGAGTGGGAGCTGTTAAGAGCAAAAAGAAGAAAAGTGTGTAATCATTTGAATTCATTTGGGGTGCTTCAAATTAAGTGATTTGACAAACATTTACAAATGATATGTAATATAGAATTAATTTAACTTGCACTGTAAAGTTTTCCTTGACGTGTCCTGAACGTGATGGAAGCAGTATTAGAGAGACTGTGGATATACAGTAAGTGTGCATTAAGGGCACCGGGCATTTTGGCATTTTTGCAGTCTTGAACATTTACTTCCGGTCACATGCACTGGCTCTCAAGTGGCCAAGTCCGCAAGTGTGGGTACTGGGACAGGTCCCGTGTGTTATGCATATTTCAAAAGCAGTATGCTTTGTTGTGTGACATGACCTCATCATGCTTTCCATCGTCTTGAAAATGAAGTCAGATCCACTTTTCATGGGGTCTTAAAATGCTCTGAAGGGGGCTATAACGAGAATCGGTGAAATAAAAATGGTTCTTTTTCTTCCTGTTTCTCAGAGAACACTGTTGCGGCGGGCCACGCCACACCCCGGCGAGCTGAAGAACATGAAGAAGGTGGCCGAGAGCATCCGAAAGGACATGAATGCCGCCAAAGGCCTGGATTCCAACAAAAACGAGGTCAATAACGCTGTGGACCGAGTGACCACGTCTGTGTGACCGCTTTAACTCCGAGATGTCTCTTACCCAGTGTGTCTGTCCCTGAAGCCCCCGCAGAGCCATTCCTCACTGTGTTCTCCCAGGGGCTGACCACCCTTTTGCTCTCCTGGGACCACCAGAGCCCCTTTTCCAGCCCTGCTAACTTCATCTGCTCCCGCCCTATGTCAGGAACGAGTCCTCACTACACGGTGCCTTCTTTTCTAAAGACCTCCAGAGCAATAACCGGCAAAGGAATGCTTTTCTTTGGCACACAAAATAGGTAGTTGCACTACAAGTCTTAGCATAAATCTGTCAGAACCTTTAATATAGAAATACGAATTTTATATATAAATACATATGCTCTATTTTTTTATTTTCAAACACTGGGTGCATTTCTTTCTTTTGGATCTACTGATTTTAAAAATGATTGTATAGTTGCTTGTGAATATTGACACTTTTGTACGCGTGGCAGCTCAGGTGGTGTACATTTTAGAAACAAACAAACAAAAAAAGATGCATAGCCAGTTTCTTAATCAATGACCTTTCCCATCGCTTGGACTTAATTTTAGAATTAAAAGCATTCGAATAAAGTGATGGATTTTTAATGTCATACACAGTTCATTCTTATTTGAACATGAGGGGGCAGCTTTGTATTTCATTGTCAGGTTTTTCTTCATAACCCATGCAGTTTTCATTGTGTGTAAAGAACATGCTTTGTACTAAAGTTAATTAAAAGGGCTAATGTTCTGGACCATGAGCTGAAACACTGACAGACCGGCGCTGTGCTTTACCACGCTGATATCACTTAAGTAAGCTGACTTCTGCTGCAGTTCAAATGTGCTTCCAGCTTTTTAAAAAGCAGCTACAGTAAAACTCTTAAAATAAAAATCTCTGTAGTTAAGGTAAGGGTAGTTAGTTATGATCTTCTGCTTTGGTTTAGGTGAGCAGTTTTTCCCTCCAAGTGCCAGAATACACTTTTACAAGCACTGCTATCAATTTTTTTTATTATTATTTTTTTTATATATGTATATGGTACACTACGGACTTCATTTTACATTGTATGTTTTCATTTGTATTCCAAGAAAGACATGGTTTTTAATGTTGATTTTCATCTTTTAATTATTTCTTGTAAATGAAGCTGCACAGAAAACAAACGTAAACGGGCGCTGTTTCTGGGCCAGTACGTTTATGACTTTAACCACTGAAATAATAAAATGATTTCATGAAATCAAAGGTTGAGATTCATTATTTATACAGAGGTTTAATATTAAACAAAAATGCTACAGATGTCTTGCCACTGCTTTTGTTCTTTTCGGATTAATGTTAAAGGAATAGTTCAGCCAAAAATATAATTCTGTCATTATTTAATCACCTGTACGCTGTTTTTTTTTCTTCTTCCTTTGACTCTTACAGTCATTTTTTATCAATGAGTTATTATCTGAGCTTCAGCCCATTGTTTGTCCACCCTTGCTTGTTTTCTCCCACTCCGTTACCTCACTATTTCCTCGCATGTGTTGCTTTTTCTGTATTATTCCACTTATACATTTTGTTGTGTACTGAACATTTGATTTTTATCAATAGATACAATTTCCATTCCATAATGATTATTATGTACTATTCAGACAAGCACTTCATTCTGTTGCTGAAACTTTGGAATGCACATTGTATACTGTATATGAATAGACATGAATGGGCTCTACAAATGGAACAAGATTTAGAAGTTGCTCTATAATTTTACACATTGTGCTCATTTTGCGGATTCCATATTCCACATGTCCACATTTAAAGGGCATTTATAACAAATGTTACAAATTACTTTCTCTTTTGAATACGTGCTGCGTTCTTTAAACTTTATTCATGGTAGAATCCTCACAAACACTATGACAGCTGTGCAGAACTTCCAATTTAAAAAAAAATTCTATTCAGGGGACGTTTCATCACGTCCTTTGTGTAACTCCTTCCAAAGGTATGATTGCAGGACATTTCTCACAGCTGAAGATTCATCCATCCATAATACTATACTGTTTGTTGCGTGATCTCCGAGTTCTTTTGGCGTCTTATTTGGAAGCGTCCGCTGTGGCTCCTTCTTTGAAACTCTGTTCAAGGACAAGCTGCTGGCTTTTTGACAGTCTTCTCACTTTTGCAGATGAAACTGGTGTTTGGCATTTACTGCTCAATGAAGCTTCTAGCTGAGCTCCAGCGAGTCGTCTGGTTCTCCAACTAGAGACTGTGATAAAAGATTTGCTTTCTTTTCTTCCCAAATCAGAACTGCATATAATAATTCATTCTCTCTCTCTCAAAAAAACAATTGACTATATTTTTCCTTGACTATTTGAAGGTAAAACTCGGAGGAAGATGCTCTCTTTAAGAACAGTGTTTAGCAGGTGAATGATTAACGTTATAAGTTAACAGAAACAATATGAATATATATTTGTCATTTTAATGATGCCATTTAAATTTTTATTTCAATGTAAAATACGAAATCAAATAAGTATGTATTTAGACAATTTAGTTAACTAATTACTGCCATATCAGATAAAAATTGATTAAATTCTTCCTGAATTGATGGAATGTCATATGATTATATGATTCCAACTGGCATTATGATGAAGAATTTATATATTTGAAATGTGTTCTTAAACAATGAATCTCTGAATTATAATAATCATTCAATTAAATTAGTTCAGAGATTTATGTTTAAGATTAAAAAATTAATAGATGAGATTGTGACATCGTCAAGAAGAGAATTAAATAAGGTTTTTAAAAATGTGTGTTACATTGGTCATGTATGTCTTTTCAAAATCGATTATTACTGTTGCAATTGGATGCATGATATATTAGATTTTAACGAATTCATAATTTATGAATTTATGTTTATAAGACCATTCAGAAATGCATGAACATGCTAAATGATGGGAGTATGAACAGACGATTCAACTGTACCATATAAAAAAACATGTATCCTAGCTACATGCACTCAATTAGAAATTTCACAAATCCTTTTTCTTCATCCACTTAATTAGTGAAGCAGCTGCAGTCTCAGTAGAGCTTAATTGGCAAGTAATGATGGAGATGCTTTCTGGTCGCTAAGGTTACCTGATCATTTGGACAGCAGACAGAAACAAGTGATGTTTCTTAGAAAGGAAATTAAAAAAAATCAAAAGACCCCTCAAGGCAGGACGTTATGGTGATTTATCAGAGGAAGGGGTGTTATAAGACAAAATGTAATATAATAAAAGACACCAAATTGAATTAGTTTATTTATGAATGATAATAATCGTGACCACGTTCTGAAGCACGTGTGGAATCAGTCCAATGGAGAAGTATCATGAGTGGGGTGACATGAGCAACCAAGAAGCTTAAAGGGATTGTTTACCAAAAATAAAGACCTTCGTTCATATTCGGAACACAAATGAAGATATTTTTGATGAAATCCAAGAGCTTTCTGATCCTGCATAGACAGCAACTCAACTGAAACATTCTAGGGCCAGATAGGTAGTAAGGACTTCATCTAAAAAAAAGTCCATGTGACATCAGTGGTTCAATCGTAATGTTATGAAGCTACGAGAATACTTTTTTGTGCGCAAAGAAAGCAAAAGTAATGACTTTGACGTAAGAGTACCAAGACGAATGCCTGTGCATTCCTCTGACTGAAAACAAGGCACAGCGCATCTGGTTTCTACGCCAGAATGCCGGCTGAGAAGAAATAAACAACTGATCTGCCTTAAGCTCTGTGGATGCAATCGTCCAATGATTGAACTGGAAAGAGGGGATTTTGCTTCTCCTGTTCAGCATCCTTGAAAGGACGAGGATAAAAGGCTTGTAACACTGTGAGCCTTGGTGTAGAGGTGACCACTTTAGAGACATACCTGAGTCTGGGGTAAAGGCAAGGCCCTAACCGTGCCTGGGGCAAAATCCAGGCACAAGGGAGAAACTTTACAGTGCCTTAAGATCTCCTATCCTCTTGAGTGAGGAGATAGCAAGGAGAAAGACAGTTTTAGGGTGAGGAATTTATCTGGAACTTCCTCAGTGGGTTTAAACAGGGAGTTGCACAAACCCTCCAGAACCAACACCAAGTCCCAGGAGGACTCCTTGGTGCTGTCACGGCGCGGTCAGGAAAGACACACCGTGTGAGCAAGGGTTTTGGGTCCAAGTGCAGGTTTATTTTACTGCCAGGGAAAACAAAGGAAAAAACAGAACATAAACAGAGCTGAGACTCTGAAACAGGCTAGAAACACGCAAATGGGCACTGATGCAATACGGCCAACCACTGGCTTGCATCAGTCCCGGAACAGACACTAGAAACACTCGTAACCCTCGTGACTACAAACAAACAGTAAACTCGTGACACAACTCAACCAAACATTAATTATCCGCCCCGAGTGGCGTGGGGAAGGCGCCTAAATAGTCCTCATGACGGGCCACAGCTGTGTGAGAGTGAGTGTGTGCACAGGTGTGTGGAGTGCAGGTGATGGAGTCCCGGATGGGCGACAGCTGTGTGTGTGTGTGAGTGGGTGCCCAGGTGTGTGGTGTCAAGGTGACGGGGAAAGAGTCCGGGAGGATGGGAGATGGCGACCTCTGGTGGTGAGAGGGAGAACACCAGACGCCAGCCCCTGACAGGTGCAGTGTGCAGGATGGAGGAAATGAGTAATGAGTGGGTCTCTTCCCAATTTTTATTTAATTTTATTTTCTATATAGTCAAGTCAAGTCACCTTTATTTATATAGCGCTTTTAACAATATAGATTGTGTCAAAGCAACTGTACAGCATTAATTAGGAAAATAGTGTGTCAATAATGCAAAGTGACAGTAGTAAACACTAATTTTTCTGTTAAAGGCAGTTCATCATTGAATTCAGTGATGTCATCATCCAGCTCAGTTCAGTTTAAATAGTATCTGTGCAATCAAGTCAACGATATCGCTGGAAATGAAGTGTCCCCAACTAAGCAAGCCAGAGGCGACAGCGGCAAGGAACCAAAACTCCATCGGTGACAGAATGGAGAAAAAACCGTGGGAGAAACCAGGCTCAGTCGGGGGGCCAGTTCTCCTCTGACCAGACGAAACCAGCAGTTCAATTCCAGACTGCAGCAAAGTCACATTGTGCAGAGGACTCAACTGGCTCCTGTGGTCTTGTCCCGGTGGCTGTCTGAGACAAGGTCTTTACTGGGGATCTTTATCTGGGGCTCATCTAGTTGTCCTGGTCTTCGCTGACTTTCAGGGCTGTAGAGGTCCTCTCTAGGTGCTGATCCACCATCTGGTCTGGATACGGACTGGATCCGGGTGACTGCAGTGACCATCTGATCTGGATACAGACTGGATCTGGTGGCTACGGTGACCTCGGAATAAGAGAGAAACAGACTAATATTAGCATAGATGCCATTCTTCTAACGATGTAGCAAGTACATCGGGTGTTATGGGAAGTGTTCTCGGTTCCGGTTGACCTAATTAATGCAGCCTAAAAATCCTTTAACAGATTTGAATATTAGAAATGTGTAGAATTAGTGTGTTATGTGTAAGCCAGGTTAAAGAGATGGGTCTTTAATCTAGATTTAAACTGACAGAGTGTGTTTGCCTCCCGAACAATGTTAGGTAGGTTATTTCAGAGTTTGGGTGCTAAATAGGAAATGGATCTTCCGCCCGCAGTTGATTTTGATATTCTAGGTATTATCAAATTGCTAGAATTTTGAGACTATAATGTAACAAGAGCTCGTTCAAATACTGAGGTGCTAAACCATTCAGGGCTTTATAAGTAATAAGCAAGATTTTAAAATTTAGCAGTAAGTTTTTGACATCGACTATGCATTCCGCTAGTTTTTCAAATTGGTATGTTTCGCCGGGCCGCGAAGAAATATAGAGCTGAGTATCATCAGCATAACAGTGAAAGCTAACACTGTGTTTCCTGATGATATCTCCCAAGGTTAACATGTAAAGCGTGAAGAGTAACAGCCCTAGTACTGAGCCTTGAGGTACTCCATACTGCACTTGCGATCGATATGATACCTCTTCATTCACTGCTACGAATTGATGGCGGTCATACAAGTACGATTTGAACCATGCTAATGCACTTTCATTAATACCAACAAAGTTTTCTAGTCTATTCAAAAGAATGTTGTGGTCAATAGTGTCGAACGCAGCGCTAAGATCCAAGAGCACTAATAGAGCGATACAACCACGATCAGATGATAAGTGCAGGTCATTTGTAACTCTAATTAGAGCAGTCTCAGTACTATGATACGGTCTAAATCCTGACTGGAAATCCTCTCAGATACCGTTTTTCTCTAAGAAGGAATATAATTGTAAGGATACTATCTTTTCAAGTATCTTGGACAGAAAAGGGAGATTTGAGATCAGTCTGTAATTAACTAGTTCTTTGGGGTCAAGTTGTTTTTTTTCATGAGAGGCTTAATAACAGCCAATTTGAAGGTTTTTGGGACATATCCTAATGACAATGATGAATTAATAATAGCCAGAAGAGGATCTATGACTTCTGGAAGCATTTCTTTTAGGAGCTTAGATGGAATAGGGTCTAACATACATGTTGTTGGTTTAGATGATTTAACAAGTTTATATAAATCTTCCTTTCCTATAGTAGAGAATGAGTGGAATTGTTCCTCAGGCGATCTATAGCACACTATCTGATGCGATACTGTAGCTGACGGCTGCATGGTTACAATTTTATCTCTAATAGTATTAATCTTGGAAGTAAAGTAGTTCATAAAGTCATTACTGCTGTGCTGTTGGGAAATGTCAATACCTGTTGATGCTTTATTTTTCGTTAATTTAGCCACTGTATTGAATAAATACTTGGGGTTATGTTTTTTTTTCTTCTAAAAGAGACGAAAAGTAATCAGATCTAGCAGTTTTTAATGCTTTTCTGTAGGATAGGTTACTTTCCCGCCAAGCAATATGAAATAGCCGTGATGCGGAAAACATGGACGGAATCGCGAAGTCCAGTCATAAAAACGGAATTTACTGTATAATGCAGAATGTCATGGAATTTGTCAAACTTTAAATGAATGAATCAAAAGTAGGTGATTACACTTGAATATGGACTAGTATCTGTAAATATTAAGCCACAAAAAGACTATTTAAATATGAATCCTGCATGCTCTGCGTGTCTCTGTGTGAATAAATGGCGCAGCATGGTTTAGTTTACTACCACACGCGTGACGCTCGCGGTGATTTCAGCATCTGTAGTAAATTGATGTATTAATTATGCCTTCATTTGATAACCAGAAAAATGTTAATACACAGCACAGAATTTCTGAGGGGAAAAAACATTTCATAAGGCTATTTTAAGAATAAATTTGAATAAATTAAGTTGTTTTTATGCATTCAAATGATTAGACATGCTAAAACAGAGAATTTGGTAACAATAAAAAAACAAAAAAACAAAACATTTCATAGGGTCCTAAGCATGTTTTTAAAAAAAACTTTTAATAAATTGATGTGAAATTGTATAAGTTTCTTGATTTTAATTGATTAGACATGCTTTTTGATTAATACAATTTAATTTAACCAATAAAAAGGAATCCAGAAAAATGAAAACAGAAAAAGCGAAATCCAGAAAAATTAAAATGGAAAACACGGAATTTGGAAAAAACATAAAACGGAATTTGGGAAAAAATAAAATGGATTTCATAGGGCCCTACACAGGTAAGCACACTCCCACCAGCGGACAGAGAGGGCGCGTTGGAAAATATGTTGCATCAAATATGTCCCCCCCCCCCACCCCAAAAAGCTGTAAACCTAGGGGAAACACTGTAAGGCATGATGGCATCACCGCATGACCTTGATCATGCAATGTGGGTTGTCCCTCTGGGAAAACCCCTTGGTCCTGAGCCACCACTGCAAAGGTCTCATGTACAGCAGGCCAAAAGTTATCATGTTGGACGCAGCTGCCATCAGAACTAACAGTCTCTGAAACTGTTGACAGTGAATGACTGTTCTTCTCTCACTCTATTTACAGCTGTGAGGATTAATTCGTTATGAGCAGGAGACAGACATGCCTGCGTCGTCGTCGTCTGACCTGATCTGAGACAAGTATCGGCTGCAGAACCTGGACTCTCTCGAGAGAGGAGGAACATGTTCTATGGCCTCCTTTCTCAAGAGTGTCTACTTCTTGTTCCACAACCACAGACTGAACAGTGCCCACTAGTGTGGGGACAAGGACAACCCCATTGAAATGAGGCAGGTGAGAACCAAACTGGATTCTGCAGCCTCTACAGTCTGCAGCCGCTTGAGGCTGGCCTCTGGTGTGGCTAGAGCAGTCACTCTGGAGCCCTGAAGCCTGATGACTGGCATGTAACAACCGATCTGACAACTCTAACTCCCCCACTGGAGGGCATGAGCATTCTCGTGCAGTACCGTTGCCAGGCGGCAGCTGAGAACAGCGCTTGCTAAAGACCGCTGTGCCCTAAAGCACCGGCGGTGGCAGGGTTCACAGAGCGGCCCCCTGAGGGCACTGAGGAGGATCGGGCACCATATACTGAGGTGTGAACCTCTCCTCCCCAGAGGGGTCTACAAGTAGCAACACTTTGTTTCTGGGCCTGGCGATATGAGGAGCTAGAGGATGGCTGGGGCTGCTTCCGCTCAGCAGTTCTGGGGACCTGAGAACGTCGAGTGCGGTAGCGCTAAAACACTGCCGCCTGCTTCCTCGCCTCCTGAAACCTCTTGACAACAGTTTTGTACTGCATCACCAAAGAGGCCAGAACGTGAGAACAGAACGTCCAGCAGGAAGAATCTGTCCTTGTCATGCAACTCAGACAGATTCAACCACAGATATCTCTCCGTAGCTACAAGTGCTGCCATTGAACGGCCAATGGCTCTGGCCGTTTTCCTTGGTAGCGTGGAGAGATCCATGGCCCAACACCCGACAGATCTCTCTCTCTCCGTGCTATCTGCCTTTTTGCTCTCACCCAGGTCCTTAAGCAGGTCGGCCTGGTATGCCTGTAACACCACCATGGTAGATATGGTGCAAACGTCTGCTCCACCTTCAGCATGGCCCTGTGGGGCTGAAAAATCAGGATGAATATAGGGTTTATTCCACGACCTCGACACCTCGGTGTGAAGGTCGGGAAAAATGGAAGGCATGGAGGTTGTGATCTAACATGCGTTCATTTAATTTGCTTTTCTTATGAACTTTTCTGAAAAGTAAGCGTCAGGGTTGGAGGTTGGGGTCACGTGACAAGAGTGATGCGAGAAGACTGACACTATGATGATGGATCCAAAAGCAACTTTTGTTAATAAAACTTTAATTTCTCCATTTAATATGAGTGAGTGTATTTATTGTTGCTGGGTTTTGAATAAAAAAAAAAAAATGAACCATAAACTAAGCATTGGTTTTAAATAAGGGAAAATTTTATTTTTTTGTGTTTAACGCGGGTAAAACATATCCTTATTCATTTTGTTAATAAAAGATCAAAGTTTAATATAGGTGAATATGTCATTGTACTATTTTATTGTCTAGGCCAAGGTTAATTTTGTTTTGGTTTTTTTACAACGCGGTACATCAGTCTTATTTGTTCTGTTCATAAACATTTATGTTTAATATAAGCGAGTCAACAACTTTGTCATTATAGCATTGCTGATGTTGTGTTTTTTTTCCATTAAGATTAATATTGAATCAGCCTTAAGCATTAATTAAAGGAAAGATCTAACGTTAAAGATCAAAATAAGCGCTACAGATATGAGAATGCAAGATTTGTTGCTGTCTCTTTGCTATGTCTGTAGAAATTATAGTTAATTCTTAATTTGGGTACGGCACAGACATGTTACAGGTAATAATATAATCAAAAAATCATGGCAACAAATGATTTTTTAAGTCAGTTTAATAAGTTGAAACGACTTTCACAGTCAATTTGATTCAACTTAACTCTTAGGCTACTTTTTAAAATGAATTTTAATGACAAATTAATACAATTAATTATATTTATTTTTTGTTACAAATTGTTCATTAATTTATTTTTACCCCCCCCCCCCCCCCCCCCCCCCCCTTCTCTTTTGGTCCCTACCCGC
>NW_015506654.1:64006-72566 GCF_001515645.1 Sinocyclocheilus grahami | reverse complement strand
TTTTTTTTTTTTCCAAATTTTTCATTATTTTTTTTTTCCCCCCCCCCCCCCAGCACCCCCATTTTTTCGTGGGCTACACACCAGGGCACCCCTACTTCCCGCGGTAATGTGTACTGCTGTTTATATTAAAAAATGCCTTCAGTTTTAGCTTTTTAATGAGATATGTACACTTCAGTTTCAATGAAACAAGCAAACAGCTGAAAGTATTTAATCACTTCTGTCCCTGTCTCATCTACAGGGGTGCAGAGCTGCTAAAACCTCTGTGAATAACAGCAGCCACGGCTGGCCCTTTCCCGGTCTGCGCTGGGTCACAGGGAAGGACCGTCTGTCAGGACTCAACTTGTTTCCTCTCACTGGTGGACATGGCCGCAGCTCCAGCCCGGAGAAAGACGCAGAGGAGATGGAAGAGTCTGATGATGTAAGACCAGCATGTTTATGTCTGTTTCAGAGGTACGCTTTACCATCTTTGGCTTGAGCAAATGAAAATGTTAGCATCATTTACTCATCCTCATGTCATTACACACCATTATGCTGTTATTTTCTCCCCCCTAAAAGTCATGGGTACAATAGGAAGTGGGTTGCTCTCACAAACAAGCACTGTGGCGGTACCTTGGTACAGTCGTCTTATAGTAATGCCATGGTACTTTGATATACAGTATATTATGATACTGAGTGAATTTACATCAAAGAAAAATGTAGCAATACCATGTCAACTGAAAACACTTTTCTCCCTCAGTACAGCTTAGGTCATTTCTCAGAGCTGGAGGGAGCAGGACGCAGACCTAAGCCTCAATGGGGAGAAAACGGCCATGACAGGAAGCTTCAGAGATACAAAACCCAGCGCCTGGTGACCCATCTCCACAGAGACACGGCCCACGACCCAGAGTGCCACACCAGCTCGGAGAGGCTCAGCCATCCGGCTGTGTCAGAAAATCAGCCCTGTTCCCAAAAATCAGTCGTTTCACATGTGCCATTAAGAGTAAGAGTACAGACAGCTAATCAGCCGCAAATTCGTCAAGCACCTAGAGATTTCGAGGGGGCTTCAGTGACAGTTCTGATACTCTAGTGGTGTAATTTTTTAGTATGCATAGGGGCCAGGTTCAAATCCTGATATAATGAGAATGTTAAAACTGCAGCCAGCAATCACCCTGCATTTTCATTTATAGAAAACTCAACCCCAAATAAAAAGAACTACGCTTGCTTATAAATTAACCTTTCACTGTAATAATTACTGCAATGTCTTCAAAATCCAATTATATAATTTTGAATTTTGAACTGAAGTGAGCGCATATATTCCTAAAGCCAATTCTAGATTATTAAGAAGAATAATTCAGTCTGCCACTTATTCTGTAGCTTATAACATATAACATAACTTGACACAGCAAAGGCTCAGCTTTGTATCTGCGATACAGACTCCATTGTGCATCATTTTTATAAAAATGTAAATTGATATATAATATATATCTCATTAAATGCTAAAATTCTTCAGTTCTTCTATTTAAATCCAAATAGTATTGATTCCATTTTCCCTACAGATGTAATAAAAGTTTGTTTTCTGACAGCCAGTCTCTTACCTTACCAAGCTCCTCACCTAATTTCTCCTGTATTCTACTGAATGCACATGATTTTGATCTGTTCTGCTCACACAGAAGTATAATTTACATGAAAACTTTGTGGTGTGTATGTGAGCAATAAGTTAATGTTAACTTCAGATGGATTAAATATGTATGTTGTTAAATGTACGGATTTTTACAATGATTTAATTTGACATTTCAACTATTTCTATCTGTTCTGCATTATTAATAAAGATGGGATCAGAATCCCAAGGCTCGAAAACTTGATTATTGATTATTGAAAACATAATTTACTCATGCTTGACTGAACTGCTTGCCTGGCATGCATATAATCAAATTAGCATACTATTACAGTTAATTTTTGTGTCCTTTGTCTCTGATCTCTTGTAAAAACAAGCATAAAGAGCAGCTTCAAATTGCACATAATGTATTTTAGAGTGGCGTGAGGCTCTTGAAAATGAATGAACTTTTAAACTAGACTCGGTGGTTTCAAATAAATGACTTTGTAATTTATATGTCTGAATTTCGTTAGACTCTGATTGTATTAGTATAAGGTGAGGTAGGTGATACTGCCCTAATTCCATTTTGTAATATAGCTCCACTGGAGTTTGACTCTTGGGGTGACGGTGTTTTCTGTCCCTCCAGCTACAGATCAAAGTGAACGGACAGAGAGGAGGACTGGGAATTTGTATTGCAGGAGGGAAAGGCTCCTTGCCGTACAAAGAGAATGATGAGGTAGGCCTTATCTTCCTGTAGCTCCACTGCCTGAATCTCATTACACACCATTACTATCATGCTCCTGTGGGTCTGTTTACAATAAAATATACACATGGACTGGAATACTAACGTGCATCCAGCCAGCAATTCGACTGATGATATGAGTGCGCCTGATTTCCTTCCCCCGTGACTAGTCATTTCCTTCTGGACTCTGATTGATTTGTTTTACTTCGTGTCAGGGTATTTTCATCTCCAGAGTGTCTAAAGGCGGACCGGCGGAGAAGGCCGGGGTTCATGTTGGGGACAGAGTGTTGGAGGTAAATCATAATGTACATGTACTGTTTCACAATACATTGATTTATGGCTAATTGGGAAGCATGGGTACAACTGGGAATACTTGCCTTCAAAGATACAATTATTAGTTATTGATTTTGTGGGTGTGTGTGCCCTGTTATTCCCTATGTTATGGGAACCAAATTTCTCTACAAGGATAGCAACATTTTTTTGTCCTCATGAGGAAACAAGCTTAAAAATCATACAGAATTAAGCTGTCATGTACATAATTTGGTTCGATTCTACCAAGTGACATGAATTTGAGCATTGTACTGCAGAATGGATGTAGTTGTTTCTCTGATGGCCTTTAGAGGGCATCATCACACAGATGCTGATGAACAGTTTTTTGTGACCCCCATGAGCCTTAATGCAACAGGCCAAGTAGCATTGCGGGGGAAAAGCATTTGGATATGCAAGTCACACTTACAGTTGTATTGATGTCATTGCATTAAAGCAAGACAGACAAGCACATTTTTTTTCAAACAAAATATTTCACTAAAAGAAGTTTGTTACATGTCAGGTATTTTCGCTTATCCTAAGTTTATATGCAGTGGCAGCTAGAAGTCAAAAGCCATTCATAGGTTTATTTCCCTTAAAGGTGTTAACGCTGTGGCTCTGTGCTGCTTTCAACACACAATCCCGAAACATTCAGCGGAGTCTAGTGACTATCCTGAGCTGTAACATCAAAGGCAGCAGACAAGGGAAGGAAAATAGACATAAGTCTTTTTCACACTGTTTAGGGCTCACTAAAATTGAGGTACTGGTAAAAACATCTACTATAATCGAAGAAGATTTTTTTGGGATTTATATGTTGCTTGCAACAAACCCTTGACCTACTGGGACAAATGCCAGATGAACAAATCTTTGGAAAACCTGTTTGAAAACAGTAATTTTCTCTGCAATTTTGTTTGGTTATGCTCATGGTGCGCAAATGACTTCTTTCTCCTTGAAGATCCCAGGTCATTTCCTCACATAAATGGTTGGCATTTTCTCATACCTTGGCTTTAGTGGGGTTTCTGTCAGCTTTCTGCCTCTTTCCTTCATATCACTGCAGCTCATTTTTCATTTGTGGCACCAGGTCAATGGCCAAGACATGCAGGAGGTCAGCCACCATGAGGCTGTCGGCATCCTGAGGAATGCTGGGAGCTGCATAAAAATGAAAGTGCTGCGGGAGAGATGCGTGCCCGTGGAGCCGTGGCTGCATGAGAGGTCTGATACCATGGAGACAGCAGACCCCCAGGTCAGCCAAGGGTGGGATGTTACCATGAGCAATAACAGATCGAGTGGCCCACAGTCCTCCACTGATCCCATGCTGGACTGCAGCCCAATAACTAACAGGATGGAAGCTACCGTCTGCAATGGAAATGGACTGGTAGGCTCTAGGTCAAGAGTGTCGAGATTATAAAAATGATAAAACGGTTCTATTATATGCCACAGGAATAAAAACAATCAAATTATGAGAAATGCCATTGGAATTAGTCATACCCATTGTAATGCAGTTTTGGAATCGTAATGCTTATTTTCCAGTTTCCCTCCTGATAATTTTCATGTTATTTTGCCAGAATGATCCAGTGCAGGACTTACGGCTGACAAAAGACATGGAGACCTTCAAAAACAATGCCCTACAGGTTGTGAAAAATACTATGACGGTATGTGTGACGGATAGAATGTGTTTCTGTGTGGGTGTATGTGTTTTAACAATGAAATCTCAGGAACGCTTTTTATCAGTGTTCTGTCTTTCATTCTGAGGCAATGCATACTTCTATACAAAACATTCCTGTCCAGTTGTCCTTTTCTCATTGAGTCTCAGCGAAGAAAAGTTCCTCTAAAGCAAATTACAATAGACTATCCCAAAGAAAAAAATATATACAGAAACAGAAATTGTAACAAATTCCAAACAAATGTTTGCAATGAACTAAATGTATTATCTACACTTGTGTATGCAGAGAGGAAATTAATCTGAGTATCTCCCTTGAAAGATATCAGATCTCATCTTGTTTTCCAGAACAATTACAGTTGTGCTTCTCTGAATTTATATTGTTTTAAATTCAGTATGAAACAGAGCCGAGAGAAACAGCTTCTCAAATAAAAAAAATGTAGGGCAGGACTAGATTTTGTCCATTGGGAATTGATTGGATAGCTGGACTGTTGTTATTTGCTGATTTGCTGCGATGTAAGTGACAGGCTGCTGGAGGGAATTTAAAAAAAAAATAATGATGAGCACAGGTAAAGCATTTATAATAAATAATGCAATATATAAAATAAGAATAGTCAATTTTGATTTAATTGTGCCTAAGGATATTTAGTTCATTATATGAGTAAAAATGAATTACATAATTTAGTGGAAAGCAAATTTTTATGGAGCCCCTAATGTAAGAAAACTCACAACTTGGCATGTGTAAAATGCAAAACTGGTGGTGGAAATAACTATGAGGAAAATATGAGGAAAAACTTACACTTCAATGCTTTCTTAATGCAGTTTCAACTCTTTTGTGAGAGAACGCAAAAGCATTTAAATATAAGTTTTTAAAATCTCGATGTCACCTTGGGGGCTCCGTAGATGTTTCTACCTGATATGTGCACCCTTGACAACTCTATGAAATGTGCTAATGACCTTGATAAGTTCCTCCCTATATGCTGAAGTGTAAGCCATTGTAAAAACGTGACTTTTTTTTTCTCTAGTAAAAATACTGAAAAATGTATTCACCTGAGTAGCAAACTTGGGTGAACTATTAAATTGTACGTAAAGGGTTAGTTCACCACAAAATGAAAATTATGTCATTAATTACTCAGCCTCTATTTATTCCCCCGAGTTACGTCTTCCACCATTTTAGAGTATCACAACAAATATGCACGCTTTTCCCTAAGCGTAAACAACACTGATTACGCATATTACGTTCATGCACGCGCTTTCTCCTCCAAACGTAAACAACGCTGATTACGTCGATTACGCTCTTGGGTACTCTCCAAAATGGCGGAAGATGTAACTCGGGGGAGAAGAATTGTTAAATAAATTATGTTATTTTTGTTTTCTTAGTGCTCAAAAAGTATTGAGTTGAGCCACTGATGTCACATGGACTGTTTTATCGATGTACTTACTATGTTTCTGGGAACATTACAGTTGCGTTGCTGTCTATGCAGGGTCTGAGAGCTCTCACATTTCATCAAAAATATCTTAATTTGTGTTCCGAAGATGAATGAATGTCTTACGGGTTTGGAACGACATGAGGCTGAGTAATTAATGACAGAATTTCCATTTTTGGGTGAACTAACCCTTTAACTATGTTTAGCGTCTTTTCACTACAAACGCAAGTATTGGGCATTAGCAAAGTTTTCAATAGAACAGCTTCCTTTGTATGGAACTATTGGTGTAGAGATCTGATCTTATCAAGTCTGTCTGGGATTACATGAAGAGACACAAAAAAATGAGGTATATTAAATGCATAAGAATGTGGGAACATTTCGTCTTCTCAGCTGTTTTAATGGCAAGAGGTGCTCACACCAAATGTCGATTTGATAGAAGTTAACTGAAAAGTAGAAAAGAGGACAAATATTTTTAGTGTTGTTTTAGCTAATAAGAGGATCTTATAGTCGTATCAGGAAAGATTAAACTAAGTAAGTGGCTCATTTTTAATCTTGACAGCTCTGTGAAACCGGTGACTTGTTTTTTCCCTCTCTTCTCACTTCATTGTGAACCTTTAACAGATACCTCGGATTATTCTGACTCACCCCTCTACCTCAGATGAGGACGTGGAGCCCCTGACGCAGGGCACAGATGATGGAGATTTCCATTCTGACTTCAGCGACTCGGACAGTCACATTTACTCTGACTGCTTGAACAGTGCTTTCTATCCTCTGTGAAAGATAGAGAAGCACACAGGCTCCAGGTTCTTCATCTCTTTTCATGCTTTTCATTTAGTATGTCATTTGATATTAAAGTTGGTGCAGTAGCACGAGATAGCTTGATTTCAAACTTTGAATTGAATAAAAAATGACAAGTAACCGGTCAGTAATAAAATAAGAACAAATAAAGAAATTAATAATGATAACACAAATAAAAAATAACGACAGGCCTTCGAATTAAATAAATTGCTTTTTAGTTTTTCAGGTAGGTCTAACAATAGGGTTAAGATATTTAACTTTTTTTTTTTATCAATTATCCAAATAATGTTTAGTCCTAGAAAGCTATTATTATCAGAACACGTGAGCATAACATAGCGGTTAGCAGATCAATGAATGAGAGGGCAGTGTTACCAGAGTTTCCCATTTACCACACCATGTTACAACACAGTAGGACTATTGCAGACAGAAACAATACTGCACTACATCCATGTTTCCTGTCGGCTCGATAATATGCAGAGCGTCACACCACATGAAATTGAAACCTGAGCGGTGAACTAATTTTCGGCAGCCGACATTTCGGTGCATCTCTAATTATTGGCGACATCAGAAATGTATATAATATATGCTTTTTTGAACATTTTAGCAATTTAAAAATATTAAAAAATGATTTTTTTTCATGGCACCCCTGCTCTCGACAGACGGCACCCCGGTTGGGAAACACTGCTCTAGCCCGCCGTCCGCCGCTTACTCAATGTATGACGCTGTGTTTTTCGTTGTGAAAGCTACTACTTTGTTTGGCCTTCCAACAAGAACACTTTAGTCCTAGAAAGCTATTATTATCAGAACACGTGAGCATAACATAGCGGTTAGCAGATCAATGAATGAGAGGGCAGTGTTACCAGAGTTTCCCATTTACCACACCATGTTACAACACAGTAGGACTATTGCAGACAGAAACAATACTGCACTACATCCATGTTTCCTGTCGGCTCGATAATATGCAGAGCGTCACACCACATGAAATTGAAACCTGAGCGGTGAACTAATTTTCGGCAGCCGACATTTCGGTGCATCTCTAATTATTGGCGACATCAGAAATGTATATAATATATGCTTTTTTGAACATTTTAGCAATTTAAAAATATTAAAAAATGATTTTTTTTCATGGCACCCCTGCTCTCGACAGACGGCACCCCGGTTGGGAAACACTGCTCTAGCCCGCCGTCCACCGCTTACTCAATGTATGACGCTGTGTTTTTCGTTGTGAAAGCTACTACTTTGTTTGGCCTTCCAACTAGAACACAACTAGAAATCAGTGGTTAAGTTGTATTTACAACACTGTTCCAGAACAGTTCAACCCAAATATTCAGATGTGTGCAGCACATTTTATGGAGGACCGTTTCCTGATCCTGGGAGAGTAGACTACATTGCCGGCTGTTCTGACTCACAGACTGTAAGTACGTTTTTATATTTAAAGAATTTGCCACTGATGATTCAAACGTGAGTTTTGAGCAGTGTAGAGTAGTACTTGTAGTTTGTAATTTCTCTGATCACAAATGCAGACATGGTTTTATGTTTACGCGGCGCGATGCAACGCATAAAAAGACAGTATTTAGTAGTCATTATAATCCGTAATTATGTCCCCACTGGATGCAACAAATGCCTCGTTTATAATGGGTTTTAATGTTTTTGTCTCGTCGCTCCGGCCCGCGGCATCACAGTATGGTAAGGGGCAGGGTTTCCAGGTTTTCACAAGAAAGCCCGCCCAATCGCTACTCAAAACTAGCCCAATCGCGTTTCGAGGGGGTACAAATCGCATTCCAAGGGGTAAAATACACGTTTTTTGGCGGGGTTCCCCTGCTAAAATTCGCATTCCAGGGGATAAATATCATGTTATTGGAGTTGCTTCAACCCGCGGCAACAGTGTTAAAGTAGCCCAACTTGGCAACACTGGAAAGGGGCATAACATTTCCGTCACACGCTTGAGGTATTCAGCCAATCACAACACACTGGATAGCTGGCCAATCACAGCACACCTCGCTTTTCAGACCGATGAGTTTTGTAAAAATCGACGCGTTTCAGAAAGGCGGGGC
>NW_015506654.1:54840-63438 GCF_001515645.1 Sinocyclocheilus grahami | reverse complement strand
CTGTAAGTACGTTTTTATATTTAAAGAATTTGCCACTGATGATTCAAACGTGAGTTTTGAGCAGTGTAGAGTAGTACTTGTAGTTTGTAATTTCTCTGATCACAAATGCAGACATGGTTTTATGTTTACGCGGCGCGATGCAACGCATAAAAAGACAGTATTTAGTAGTCATTATAATCCGTAATTATGTCCCCACTGGATACAACAAATGCTTCGTTTATAATGGGTTTGCCGGACAGGGCATCACAGTATGTTAAGGGCGTAACATTTCCATCACACGCTTGAGGTATTCGGCCAATCACAATGCACTGGATAGCTGGCAAATCACAGCACACCTTGCTTTTCAGAACGATGAGCTTTGTAAAAAATCAACGAGTATCAGAAAGGCGGGGCATAGAGGAGAAACAATAATGTACTGTATGTGGAAAAGAATGTGTTACCGCATAAACACATTTCATTACACCAAATACACAAAATAATGTTCTTTTTAGCAACATCATATGACCCCTTTAAATGATCCTAATAAACTGTTTCCATTTCTTATAGCCATTTTTTTAATGTCCCTGAGATAATTATACTTAACAAAGAGCATGTGGTTATTAGCATGACATCCGCTTGTCCTAATCCACAGATATAAACATGCTAAAAAGATCTCAGATTTGCATGGAAGCGCTGATGGTAGTCTAAATAATGGATCAGGATACACACTGGGGTGTGATTCATTGTATTTACACAACCCAACAGCACAAATAGGCACTGTCACCTGAAACAGAAAAACCGAGATGAAAAGAAAACTTAATTTAACTGTAGATTTCGATCAGGTAGCTGCCAGAATCAATTTTCCAGATAATTTTGTGCTTTGGAAAGATAACAAATGTGTTCTTTTTTTCCAGAAAATACGTTCTCGGACAAGGCTTAATACCCTCTCTCTCTTTGTGAATTCAGATGTGCCTGTGTCCTTCGGTTAAGTGAAATTGTCCTAGCTGTGGTCCACATTCGCTGGAGCAGAAAACGAGTGACGCGGGATCGATACTTCAGGCAAAGTCCACAGTAACAAGATGCTTCTGAACTGTTGAGAACACCATTGTGTGAAGGCGATATAGAGGAAGTGGTTTTAATATATAATATTTTTCTAAAATGTTGCTTCTTTAAATTGTACACGCTCTTAAATAGACCTTACTTGCTTTGTGTATGCTTCATTTAAATGTTTTTACGTGCATCATTTATAAGTTGCCAAAAATTAAATAAACTTTAAAAAGATCATTGTGCCGGTCAGGTGTGTAATAGTATGAATGATATCTCTGAGCTGTTGTGAATATTTTGATGTGGATATCCAGCCTAGCAGCGCAGAAGGCACCTGAATCACTGAACCACGGTGATCTATGAAGACCACTGACAGATCACAGACTTGTTGAATACTGTTTTGTATTTAATAGTCTGGCATTATAGGTAATAGAATTTTGATTTGTTCTATGATGGTAAAGGTCCTTGTTTAAGACTAAAATAACGAATAAGAGCTAACATCCTGCTTACATGAATACAAGGGGAAACTCATAATTCGATCTTTTCCGAAATATGCAGTAAGTGAGGTTTCCTCAATGAATTCCAAGTTTATTTATATTATAACATGAAATTCTATTAAATTAAGTATTATAAATTAAGTATTATATTATGTTTTTAAAGTATTTACTAAGTTTTTTACTAAGTCTAAAATTCAACAACACTATGTTACACCCTTATAAAAGTGATCCCACCTGTGACTCCTATCTTTGTTTTTATAATTACACTAAAATCATAAACATGTCTTTATTTGAAATAAAAATAAGCATTACCTGAAAGAAAAAAAAATCTAATCTAATTATACATACAGTATATATAAGTGCTGTCAAACGATTAATCGCGATTAAGTGCATCCAAAAAACATATAAATACACACACATGCATGTATATATTTAAGAAAAATATGTTCCGTATATATATATTAAATATATTTATATATGATGTAATTTATATAAATATATACATGAAAATACATGTAAATATATATATATATATATATAAAATTGTAATAGTGCTCCTATATTGATTCACCTGTATATGCCTGCTTTTTTACTGCTTTATTGATGCTGATAACCACAAAGGTGTGATGCTGCACCATGCAGATAGATGTCAGTATAAAATTCAAGATTATTAGTTAGCAAAACATCAACATAAAATATCTGCATAACAGGTGATTTTCACGAAACCTGCCAAGAATGTCATACTCCTCTCCAAAATCTATATGGAATAAAATTACATTTAGGAGAGTTTATATTTCATATTTATTGAAATGCCGCTTTTTAGGATACTTAAGTTTGCAGGCATTATATCATGACTTAAGCACATTTCCCAATCAAACTACTGCCATAATCACAAAAAATATCATTATTGTAATGCAAAAATACATAGATGCATTATTTAAATTGTATTTGGTATGCATCGTAAATGTTAGTTTGTTGTGCTGCTCAGTTAATTGAATATAATGAGAAAAAGCATTTTATTTTTGGGGTGAAATGTGAATGGAGATGTTTTCATGAGATTCATCTTGGTGTAATATGAACATATATACTCTGACATGTGTATATATATATATATATATATATATATAAAGTTTATCTATGTGCTTATTGCAACAGTCTATGCACAACTACTTTCGTATTGTGTGTCATATGGGAGTGAAGTGCTATCTCCTCACATTTAAACCCACTGTCTGCGTGGGTCATGGCTGTGTTTAGGCTAATTTTGTATTTAGCATGCTAAATTTACAGGATGATGGGCAGAGGACGGGACGCTGTGACCACAGGGGAAATAACAGCATTATTTTCCACACTGTCAATCTGCGGCTCATGCAAACACACACACTCTCTCTCCCTCTGGTCTGCACGCGTTCTCTCCTCTTGGCCCTGTGGTCAGGTAATGTTATCCCTCTTTGCTAGATGCTTTATCAATGTATTTATCAATCGTATTAGGTGATGATGTGACAATATTATTATCAGTTCTGTGACAGAGCTTGTGAGATATATTGATTAATCTCGGTGACTTCCCTTCCTGCGTGGTTGTGCTTCAGGCTTTAATGGCGGGTCTTGTTTAGCACCTCTACACCTGCATTCATGCATTTGGCAGAGGCTTTCATCCAAAAGTGACCTAGGCCCTGTTTATTAACATCCAGCTCGGGTAACCAATCACAAGTGAACAGCTGAAACAGATCAGCGTTCACACACGGTGTAATATGCGTCCCCTGACAGCACTTCTGATTGGATTTCGAGGGACAGTCTCTGATTTCATAACTAGAAGCATCACTTACTACTATATCAAGTGTGTTACTAGATGCTGATGGATAAAAACACAAAACATTGGCACATTTTGATCCTAAAATATTTTCAAATGTTTATTCATTGAATGCACTGGGTGATCAAATAAAATGACAAAGTATGAATTTTATCAGTAAGTGTGCTCCCAAACCCACAACCTTCATCATGCACCATTCACCATGCACCACCTTCACAACCTTCACCATGCACCATTGCCCGTCATGTGTTATTTTGTTTTTATCTTTCTTTTTGTCTAATTTTGACCTATGTATCATTAATTTTTTCTAGTTAGATATTCTTTGCTAGTGCCAAAGACTAATTTCCATTTTATGAATATGGATAACAAGTAGCGAACAGAAAATTCTGGCCAGAAAAAAAATTCATTTGAAGCAATTTGCATTCAAAAAGCAAGTAGTCACATGGAATGTACAATCCTGGTTTACTGCAGCATACTTAATACGGTGAATAAAATGGCCTTTTTATTTATTTTCCCTAAATCGATTTACATAACATTAGTGTGTGTTTTAAGTGTACGACTAAACCTGAAAATGGTTAGATAATCTAGCATGTTCCCTGCAGCACGCAGAGCTAATTTACAACACGTGACTGTTTCTAAATATAGGGCTATCTTAAAGGGAATATTTTTAGCATTGCTAGAAGTCAATCTTTTAATGAAATCCTCTAGGCTTAAGAGAATGTATGTTCCTCAAGAGTGGAAATAGATTGGATGAAGACCTCTGGCTGAATGAATACAACCTCTTTCAAACACAACGGATGGCCTTCCTTGCATTAAAAACGAGTCCCTGAGCTCTTTCTTAGGTATATTTGTGAGTTTACAGTACATATTCCTATATATAGCATTTGTATCTAACCTGGCTGCATTCTTTTTACATGCTACACCTGCCTGCTTGATGAGCAGATAAACTTTGTCAAAACCTCATTTCTGAGTCTATCAAACAGCTTGACAGGAAAAGAAAATGACCCGTTTGGTTGCCAGGACAAAATCCTGTCCTCCAAAATTTAACTCGGCTATATCTGAGGGAGAAATCTAGAGAAAACATTTGATCACACTGTGCCACAAAGGTGATCCGTGTGATGTGTTGGTGGAATCGCATGACTCCCCTCTCCGAGAGTGATTATTCCAGCGTTAGGAGGCTTATGGAGTGATGGACAGTACCAGCTGCGGCTGGAATACACAACACGCCACGCTGCACTGGGAAGTTTGAGGCCCATTCCTTTAGACTGCGTTTACTGGCATGGTTAAGAATAATTACAGGAGCTGGACACGTACCAGAATAGTAAAAAGATTTGTTTGGAAACACTTGATGATTCATTATTTTTTAACGCTGAATAAGTCGGGCGACTGAAGCACTGCCTATGTTTACTGATTAGCCAGGGGTGGCTTGTCTTTTTTCCCTTCTTTTCCTCTTCTGGGCACAGCTTCAGTAAACTCAGAATTAACTGAGGAGAACAGAGTGAGAACGGTTCACTTACTTACAGCTTTTTTGTTGTTGTTGTTTTTCACCTCCCAGAGTTTCAGATTCACTGAGCACATTCTCTTGACACCCAAATCTGAAAACAATATAAACTCATTTTAAAATCACTAGAGAAATTCACTCGAGTTTATAGAGAACATTTGATTTAGAGGCAGTATCTAAAATAGAAGAGTAATGTCCCAATTCTGCACTTGAGTCAGGTATCATTGATCAACCAAAACGACCGCGACTCTGAGGGTAAAGGTGCTGCCTTTGCCAGCATTGATGAGTGTGTTCAATAAAGCAGATGTCCATTTGTTTGATTAATTCTGCATACCAGAGTTAACAAAGCCAAACAAGAAAGATATAAAACAACATCCTGTATAGAAGACCAGGAATTGTACTATAGTTTCAAATTACTGCATTACTGCATAGGATACAACTTAATCAAACAATATTACTTGTTGACGTTAACATATTTAATTGTTGTAAAACAATAAAATATAAAAAATGATAAAACATTAAACATAATAATAACAATAAAAAGTCTACTCTATTATATTAAGTCTATTCTACAGAAAGCTGGTGTTTATTTTTAATCATCACTTCATATCATCACTGTCTTCCCCTAGTGGCACCTGCATTTGATCATTTACAGACAGTTCAGAAAATTTGGAATGAGTTTTGATAGACTGAGGTTTCATAAGGATGAAAATGAGGCCAAAAACAAACACCATCTGTCTCCAAGTTGAAATGCTCATCATTGGGCACAGCATGAGGAGTAAAAGCAAATCCATTATGAATAAAGAAATTGAATTCATACAGCAGAAAATTAAAGTGCATATTGTTTGTTAGTTTGTTTTTAATTTATGTCAACTGCCATAATTCACTATTTTGTTGGTGTTTTGAACATTTGCTTTCATAGAATTAGCAAGAAAAGTCTACAGTGGTTCAAAAAGTATTTGGATGCTAGAGCAATATCACATAAGTAGGGGCGTGATATCGCTATATATCAGCACGGCTGTGATTTGGCTGTAAACATGAGGCCTACTGTTATTTATATAAAATATTATTGATTGAACAATGATATTTGACGACAATAGCCATCATAAAGTTTGCTAAGCAATTCAGTTAAAAGTACAAAGGCAGCCTTCTGATACAGCATTAAAGTTAAAATTGTTATAAGTTATGAAACTCTACCAATACTATTTGCTCTGGAACAAATAATATATTAATGAGACCAATAATGACCTATTAGATATACCCAAAATAAATTCTAGCTCATGTTTAACCAAAGACATTAAAGCCAGCAGAAAATTTCAGAAGAGCTGGAGGAGATAAGACTGTTCTCAGTGGGTTCATGAGCGCTGAACGGCCACTGACACCCTGGAGCTCACATCTCCAAAAATGTTGAAGCGAATTTTCAAATAGGCCCTATCTTTATTTTAAGTTTAAACAACTACATGCTCGCCTAACAAACTTAAAACTACATTCTGTGACACAACAACTGTTGTATTTCTAAAATTATAGTGGATTTGTTCCACTGCCATGTATGTCACTGTGACAAACGCTGCAAGTGGAGTGATACAAACGGTGACATGGTTTCCGTGGTGATACTGGTAGAATATTACACGGCTGAAAAGACCTCTCAGTCAATCAGATTCGAGGACCAGAAGTAACTATTGTATATCAATATATAAATGTTATTGATTTATAAATGAGCAGTATCTAGGTAATCACAGCGTGCTGATATACAGCCAAATCTCACAACTACGAGTGTGATATTGCGTTTATACAACAGTTCGACGACACAAGTGTGTAAATACATAAGAAACAACAACAGAGTGTCTTTAAAAAAACCTCTTTTGTGCGAACGACTTCCTTCCACCATGGATTCAAATCTCAGTTTGAGTCCATGTCTCCATTACACAGTGTCTACACCGGATGCGACAAAGCCACCATAGCAAATCATTTGAAATTTGTGTCAGTACTTAAAATACATAAATAGATAAATAGAAGGAGGCAACAGTGTCACACAACACTTGTGTCGTCGAACTGTTGTATAAATGCAATATCACACTCGTAGTTGTGAGATTTGGCTGTATATCAGCACTCTGTGATTAGATAAATAGAATAATAGATAAATAGAAGGAGGCAACAGTTTACTGTTGGGGATTTGTCATGCCAGTGTAGACAACATCACTGATCATAATGGGTTCTATAGTATTTTGTCACGTTGCGCCACACATACCCTGTCAAATGTTGCTACTTTCTATTAAAACGTTTTGGTTACGTATGTAACCCTCGTTCCCTGTAGGAGGATGAACTCTTTCAGTCCTTGATACCAAGAAAGCTTTGTCGTCTCCTGATCGAATTAGTTTCGATCTCATGAGTAGATGAGTTTACCATACTGACAGGAAATCAACCAAGAATATGGGATTCATGTGCTGGGTGACTTAGGAAACTTTGTGAATGCTGATATCAGTGTCTGCTCATATTAAGAAAATCCCTACAGAGGGAATGGAGACGTCACATCGTGACTGATGAATTGGGATCTCGCTTAGCGAGACCAATCCACTTTGAGTGTAAACTAAACAAGCCAATGCACATTGGAATGCGATGATTGCATCCAGCTGTTGCTGATCACAGCGTGAGCATAAAAAGGCAGCCGGCACAACGCATACCAGGTTTTTGCTGAGGAGCCGAGTCGGTGACCCGGCCGCTCAGCGGTGGTACAGCAGCCGTGGCGACAGGATGTGACGTCTCCATTCCCTCCTTCAGGGAACGAGGGTTACATACGTAACCGAGATGTTCCCTTTCAATCGGTCACTACGAGTCACGTCGTGACCGACAAATTGTCCCTACCAAAGCACCATGCTACCCCTTCCAGTGTCCTGTGCGAGACGCCTGCGCCCCTTTTCAGTGTAGGCTAGGGAAGACCAGTCACTGTTGTTGTAGCACTACCCACTCAGTGAGACTGGATAACACTGGGAAAACGTACCCGTTCCACTTGGAACAGGAACGTTGCGGAAGCCCCATCCTTCCCGAAGGAGGTTTCGGAAGCACTTACACATATGAACATCCGTTTAGGTGTATATGAAAGATTAGAGGTGATTGTAACCCTCTTGGAAATGGCAGAAGTCTGCCAGGGAAACATGGGCTCTGAGGCTATACCGTGGACTTTACACATATGGGAACCACTTAGGCCTCTACATATGGAACCCAGCCCTCTACCGGTTCTCAAGGATTCAACGAGTGAAGGACTGGCGCGGGACGTTCCGCCACGTCTGGTTGCCAAGGGGATGGAGGAGCTCGACTGGGTCTACAGTACAGACAGTCTGGAGCAGTTTTAGCAAGCTGATGCTAAACCGGAACCACTCAGTGCTTCTACCCGTTTGAGGTGAGAACGCAGGAGGATACCGGCTCCACACGATGGCTATAGATCTAGCGAACGTGTTGGGGATCGCCCAGCCCGCGGCTCTACAAATATCTCTCAGCGAGGTGCCACGAGCAAGCGCCCAGGAGGATGCAACACTCCTAGTTGTGTGAGCTCGCAACCTGAGGGGGCAGGGCACACCCTGTGCCTGATAAGACAGGGTAATGGCATCCACAATCCAGTGGGCCTTCCTCTGCTTAGAGACGGCCTTCCCCCTCTGCCGGCTTCCGTAACAGACAGAGAGCTGGTCTGAGGTCCTAAAGCTTTGTGTCCGGTCTACGTAGCGTTTCAAGGCTCGGAAGGGACAGAGCAAAGCTAGGGCTGGGTCTGCCTCCTC
>NW_015506654.1:17527-53738 GCF_001515645.1 Sinocyclocheilus grahami | reverse complement strand
AGGAAAGTAAGGGTTTCGGTCATGCAGGAAGCAGGTGGTTAAACATGGGATAGTCATGTGGCGTCACGCTGTATATCCTGTGCTTGCCTGAGGGCATTATTTAATTATTTTCCTGTTCTGGACATAATGGTTCCATCCATTGGTGGGTCCCAAGACATGGGGTTTCTATAGGTTGTGAATGAACTCTTTCAGTCCTTGATACCAAGAAAGCTTTGTCGTCTCCAGATCGAATTAGTTTCGATCTCATGAGTAGATGAGTTTACCATACTGACAGGAAATCAACCAAGAATATGGGATTCATGTGCTGGGTGACTTAGGAAACTTTGTGAATGCTGATATCAGTGTCTGCTCATATTAAGAAAATCCCTACAGAGGGAATGGAGACGTCACATCGTGACTGATGAATTGGGATCTCGTTTAGCGAGACCAATCCACTTTGAGTGTAAACTAAATGAGCATTGGCATATTGGCATGCGATAATTGCATCCAGCTGCCGCTGATACACAGCGTGAGCATAAAAAGGCAGCCGGCGCAAAGGTTTTTGCGTTTTTGCTGAGGAGCCGAGTCGGTGACCCGGCCGCTCAGCGGTGGTACAGCAGCCGTGGCGACAGGATGTGACGTCTCCATTCCCTCCTTCAGGGAACGAGGGTTACATACGTAACCGAGATGTTCCCTTTCAATCGGTCACTACGAGTCACGTCGTGACCGACAAATTGTCCCTACCAAAGCACCATGCTACCCCTTCCAGTGTCCTGTGCGAGACGCCTGCGCCCCTTTTCAGTGTAGGCTAGGGAAGACCAGTCACTGTTGTTGTAGCACTACCCACTCAGTGAGACTGGATAACACTGGGAAAACGTACCCGTTCCACTTGGAACAGGAACGTTGCGGAAGCCCCATCCTTCCCGAAGGAGGTTTCGGAAGCACTTACACATATGAACATCCGTTTAGGTGTATATGAAAGATTAGAGGTGATTGTAACCCTCTTGGAAATGGCAGAAGTCTGCCAGGGAAACATGGGCTCTGAGGCTATACCGTGGACTTTACACATATGGGAACCACTTAGGCCTCTACATATGGAACCCAGCCCTCTACCGGTTCTCAAGGATTCAACGAGTGAAGGACTGGCGCGGGACGTTCCGCCACGTCTGGTTGCCAAGGGGATGGAGGAGCTCGACTGGGTCTACAGTACAGACAGTCTGGAGCAGTTTTAGCAAGCTGATGCTAAACCGGAACCACTCAGTGCTTCTACCCGTTTGAGGTGAGAACGCAGGAGGATACCGGCTCCACACGATGGCTATAGATCTAGCGAACGTGTTGGGGATCGCCCAGCCCGCGGCTCTACAAATATCTCTCAGCGAGGTGCCACGAGCAAGCGCCCAGGAGGATGCAACACTCCTAGTTGTGTGAGCTCGCAACCTGAGGGGGCAGGGCACACCCTGTGCCTGATAAGACAGGGTAATGGCATCCACAATCCAGTGGGCCTTCCTCTGCTTAGAGACGGCCTTCCCCCTCTGCCGGCTTCCGTAACAGACAGAGAGCTGGTCTGAGGTCCTAAAGCTTTGTGTCCGGTCTACGTAGCATCTCAAGGCTCGGATGGGACAAAGCAAAGCTAGGCTTGGTCTGCCTCCTCAAGGGGCAGTGCTTGCAGGCTCACCACCTGGTCCCTGAAGGGAGTAGTGGGAACCTTGGGCACATAGGCGGGCCGGGGCCTCAGGATTATCTGGGAGTCAGCTGGCCCAAACTCTAGGCACAAATTGTTAACCGAAAATGCATGTAGGTCCCCTACCCTCTTGATGGAGGCCAGCACAAGCAGGAGCAGAGTTTTCATTGAAAGAAACTTTAGCTCAACTGACTGCAAAGGCTCAAATGGGCCCTGCTGTAGTGGTTTAAGCACCAGAGACAGGTCCCAAGAGGGTATGGAGGGGGGCAGGGGAGGATTTAACCTTCTCGCCCCCCCTAAGGAACCTGATGACCAGGTCATGCTTCCCTACCGACTTCCCTTCCACGGGGGCATGGTTAGCAGCAGTCACAGTGACATAGACTTTAAGGGTGGAGGGAGACAGCCTTCGCTCCAACCTTTGCTGCAAAAAGGAAAGCACGACCCTGATCGGGCATTTCCGGGGGTCTTCTTGGTGAGAAGAACACCACTCGATGAACAGGTTCCATTTCAAGGCGTAAGCGTGTCTCGTAGACGGTGCTCTCGCCGAAGTGATGGTGTCAACTACCTCTTAGGCTAGGTCACCAAGAACTTCCACGTCCCGTCCTGGGACCAGACATGAAGTTTCCAGAGGTCTGGACTTGGGTGACACAGGATGCCCCATCTCTGAGTAAGTAGATCCTTCCTCAGGTGAATCTGCCAGGGAGGGGCTGTAGCGAGGAGCATTAGTTCGGGGAACCAGGTACGAGTGGGCCAATACGGCGCCACAAGAAGGACCTGCTCCTGGTCCTCCCTGACCTTGCACAGCGTCTGTGCGAGAACGCTCACTGGGGGAAACGCATTTTGCATCCGTGCCGAGTGTTCCCTCGGTCAGGGAGTAGAACAACTGGCAGTGAGAGGTTTCTGGAGAGGCAAACCGGTCTACCTGAGTGGCTCCGAAACATCTCCAAATCAGCTGGACCATCTGGGGAAGGAGTCTCCATTTTACCGGGAGCGTAGCTCGTGACAGCTCGTCGGCCGTACGGTTGAGCAGAATGTGAATGGCACGAAGTGACCTCAGCACCTTCCGACTCCAAAGGAGGAGGTGGCGGGCGAGTTGCGACATGTGACGGGAGCTCAGACCACCTTGTCGGTTGATGTACGCAACGGTCGCCATGTTGACCGTTCGGACCAGCATGTGCTTGCCTCGTAAGCGCCCTTTGAGACGGTTCAAGGCAAGGCACACCGCTAACAACTCTAGGCAACTGATATGCCAGTCCAGTTGCGGGGGCCCATCCACACCCCGACACTGCGTGCCCGTTGTACGTGGCCCCCCCAGCCAGTGGTGGAGGCATCCGTGTAAACCACAGCAAGCCTGGAGTTCTGTTCTAGGGGCATTCCTGCCCGGAGAAACGTAAGGTCTGACCATGGGATGAAGGTTTGGCGACAGGCCGGTGTAACTTGGACCCGGTGAGTGCCGCGCTGCCACGCCCACCTCAGGACTCGGCCATGAAGTCAGTGCTGAAGCAGCCTCATATGAAGCAGCCCCAGCGGCGTAACTGCTGCTGCAGCTACCATATGCCCCAGGAGCCTCTGAAATAGTTTCAGTGGGGCCGCTGTCCTGACCTTGGATGAATTCAAGCAGTTCAGCACCGACCGCGCACGTTCATCTATGAGGCGTGCTGTCTGTTCGACCAAATCCAACTCCATACCGAGAAAAGAGATCCTCTGCGTCGGGGAGAGTTTGCTTTTTTCCCAGTTGACCCGAAGACCCAACTGGCTGAGGTGCCGGAGCACCAGGTCTCTGTGCTCGCACAACTGATCCCGAGACTGTGCTAGTATAAGCCAATCGTCGAGATAGTTGAGGATGCGAATACCCTGCTCTCTGAGGAATAAGAACCCCCTCCGAGACTCTCATCGAGATATTCTAGATTCTCCACCCGGCTCTCCTCCACCGAGAAAAGAGATCCTCTGCGTCGGGGAGAGTTTGCTTTTTTCCCAGTTGACCCGAAGACCCAACTGGGTGAGGTGCCGGAGCACCAGGTCTCTTTGCTCGCACAACTGATCCCGAGACTGTGCTAGTATAAGCCAATCGTCGAGATAGTTGAGGATGCGAATACCCTGCTCTCTGAAGAATAAGAACCCCCTCCGAGACTCTCATCGAGATATTCTAGATTCTCCACCCGGCTGTCCTCTGGGGGAGGGAGAGGTGCATTCACCGTTCCCCAAAGAGTAGCTTCCTCCCTCTCTGGGTCACCTGTCCTGGGGCCTTATGCTCTTCTGCTCACCACCAGGTTTGACGGGGGCCTGGACGGGTGGGGCGGCCTGCCTACACCCAGTTCCAAGGCGCCGCTCACTCGAGGCTGCTGCGGATGTGGCGAAGAGCAGGCTGGGGCGGATGTGGCGAAGAGCAGGCTGGGGCGCTGCGGACGGCGGATGGGTGGAGGCAGCAGCTGCCCGCCGGGGCAGGATGTGACGAATCGCCTCAGTCTGCTTATGTGCAGCCGAGAACTGTTGGGCAAAGCTCTCGACCGCGTCGCTGAAGAGGCCGGTCTGGGACACAGGGACATTAAGGAACGGAACTTTGTCGGCGTCCCTCATGTCGACCAGACACAGCCAGAGATGGTGCTCCTGGACCTCAAGAAAACTCGACCCCACCACGACCCAGAGAACTCACGGTGACCTTCATCGCTCGGAGCGCGAGGTCAGTAGCGCTTGGGAGCGCTTTCAGAACTTCCAGATCGTGACCACCCTCATGCAGGTTCTTCAGTGCCTTGGCCTGATGAACCTGCCGTGACGCCATAGCGTGTAAGGTGGAGGCAGCTTCTCCACAAGCCGTATAAGCACAGCTGGTCAGACCAGACGACTGCCTACAGACCTGTTCGGTGCCTTGGCCTGATGACCCTGCCGTGACGCCATAGCGTGTAAGGTGGAGGCAGCTTCTCCACAAGCCGTATAAGCACAGCTGGTCAGACCAGACGACTGCCTACAGACCTGGGGGGAGAGCGACGGGTTACCCTGCCAGGCCGGTCTGGGACACAGGGACATTAAGGAACGGAACTTTGTCGGCGTCCCTCATGTCGACCAGACACAGCCAGAGATGGCGCTCCTAGACCACATGTGTGGACATCGCATGACCCAGAGAACTCGTAGTGACCTTCGTCATTCGACGCGCGAGGTCAGTAGTGGTTCTGAGCTATTTCAGAACTTACAGATCATGACTACCTTTATGCAGGTTCTTCAGTACCTTGGCCTGATAAACCTGCAGTAACGCCATAGCGTGTAAGGCAGAGGCAGCTTCTCCACAAGCTGTATAAGCACTGCCTGTCAGACCAGACAAATGCCTACAGACCTGGGAGGGGAGTGACGGGTTACCCTGCCAGGAGGAGGCGGTCTTAGGACACAACTGCACCGGGGGGATCGCCGTATACCCCCTTGCTGCACCCCCAATGAGGATGGTGAGGGAGGAGGAACCAGCAGGTCGGTTTCCGGCAGTAAAAGGTGCCATCCATGAGCTGGTTAGCTCCATGGAGGTTTCTGTTTCCACTCGACCCTACCCTCTCAGCGGCCCGGGAAAGCATAGCCGACATCTCTGGATCTGATTCAGACCTTTCCACCGTCCCGGAGGGCGGCAGCTCCGCCGGATCTTCCCCTCCAGAAAGCTCTCCCTCCGATGCAGTGATCGACATCCGGTCGTCGGGAGGAGCACCGAAGGATATCGCTGGTAAGCACTTTGAAGAGGGCCAAGGGTCCTTTGGCGGCTTGATTGGTTGCGAAGCGCTAGAGGAGTGATGGTCCTCCAAGGGTTGGTTCCCTTAGGGCAGGGGTAGGCAAGTTTGGTCCTCGAGAGCCGCAGTCCTGCAGAGTTCAGCTCCAACCCTAATCAAACACACCTGAACAAGCTAATCAATGTCTTCAGGATTACTAAGGCTATAGGCAGGTGAGGTTTTTTTTCAGGGTCGGAGCTGAACTTTGCAGGACTGCGGCTCTCTAGGACCGAACTTGCCTACCCCTGCCTTAAGGGTTTGCCACCACTGTAACCCTCAGTCCGCCTGTGCTACTGCCCGAAGTAGTCCACGCCTGGCTGCCACCAAGACGAACACTAGATTGCGGCAGAGGCAACGGAGCTCCACCCCACTGGAGGAAATGGAGACTGGCCCACAGCACAGAGATGGTCATCTTCCCGCAATGGGAACATGACTCATCCTCGAACGCCACCTCAGCGTGTTTAATGCCCAGACACGTGACGCAGCGATACCAAAGTGAAAAGCTGGTATGCATTGCACCGGCTACCTTTTTATGCTCACGCTGAGATCAGCGGCAGCTGGATGCAATTGTCGCATGCCAATGTGCATTGGCTCGTTTAGTTTACACTCAAAGTGGATTGGTCTCCCTAAGCGAGATCCCAATTCTTTGGTCATGTGACTCATAGTGACCGACTGAAAGGGAACAGTAGGTAGCACAATTTTACAACAAAAAATGCTACCTGTCTGATTATGGTTTATTAACGTCTACACCTACCTCAACCCTAAACCTACCCTTACAGTAATGCAAATACACTATGTGTTGAGCAGTAATTATGTTGTGGTTGCAGTGTAGTCTTTCAGGTTCCTGGGTACTACCATCTCTCAGGACCTGAAATGGGACAATCACATCGACTCTATTGTGAAAAAGGCCTAGGTGAGGCTGTATTTCCTCCGCCAGCTGAGGAAGTTCAACCTGCCACAGGAAAAACTGTATGGAATATTTACCCCACGCCTCCAAATCGAACTGTATAAAAAGAAGACAAGATGATCATTCTGGAGCTGTGTTTTCGCTGCAGAGAGAGCCATCTCCGCTTTATTATTTATTATCATTGATGATGTAATAAAGTGTATCTCCTGGCATCAAAAACAAGACTGAGTGTGGTTCCTAAGATGAGAAGCAGAAGACACCACACCTGTGTTCATCTATAACTGTTTGGTTTGGCTCAGCTACCAAATCAGAAATCAGAAGACTACAACGGACAGTCAGGACTGCTGAGAGAATTATTGGTGCCCCCCTGCCCAACCTCCAAGATCTTTACACTTCTAGAGTGAATAAAAGGGCTTAGAAAATCACTCTATACCCCTCACACCCAACACACTTTCTCTTTGAACTGTTGCCCTCTGGCTGGTGCTACAGAGCACTGAGCACCAAAACAGCCAGATACAAGAACAGTTTTCCCCCCAGGCCATATCCCACTTGAACAACACATAACAAACCTCAGTACTGTACATCTGTAAATAACTCATCAAAACATTCCTCTGTAAATAGCACATATGCACATTCACAATTCTGTTTATTAACATTTTTATTTTTCTCTATATTTTATTACTGTATTGTTATTTATAATTTATTGTCTATTCTTTTTATTGTTAGTGTTTTTATTACCTGAAATTATACAACTAGCTGCACACTTTAACATTTTATTAACCATAGTGAAAAAGCAGTACTTCCAATAAGATTGTCCAGTCATCATGGACAGCAATGATTTGGCTGTAATTGCTGTTGTCATGGGCTCCCTGCTGTCTGCAGTCTATTTGAGGCTTTCTTGGCTCTATAAATGGAAGCCTACAGCATTCGAGAGTTATCACGACACTACACACTCTCACTCATGTCAAGCTGAACACGGAGGGCATGAATGCCAGTATAGCAGTCTCTATCCATCCAAGCCTTCAACACAAGCACACACATGGCTTTGGAAGAACCACACAGGACCTTGGGAAAGGTAAGTAGCCAAATGGCCGAAAAGCCCCAGGCTATAGAATGGAAACGCGAGTGGCTACAGCAAGGGAATTATTGTGTGGGTTTCTTCCTTCAGGACTGACAGTGACTCCATTTAACCTGAAAAGTTTTTCTTTTGCTGTATGCAGTGTGTAGCTGAGTTGAATTAGACTTTTAGTTTCAACACATGTTTGGGGCGGAACAGGGTCCATTGTCAATGAAGATGGAAAAAACAAATGTTGACGTATTTGCTGCTGAAAAGTTCATGGTCAGAAAGGCAACAGGTGTACAGGAATTAAACAATATTTCAGCACAACGACTATGTGATGGCTGAGCTATATGTAAATATGTGAAATTAATTCTACTCATTACTTAATTCTACTCTTATTTAAGATTATGCATAATACATTCTAATATATGACACATATACTGTAGTTTTTAGAATATTTAAATTAATTAGGGCAGTGTCTGTATGTCTGCACAGTGGCAAATGTAGAGTAAATTATGTATAATATTTATCACAAAATAATTTGACTGTATAAATGATAATATACTTGACTGACTCTTATTAATGTTACCCCCAGGGCCGGGGAGTGTTACATGAGTGTTGTGTACCTAACGCCTTGTGTTGGCTCTGCCTCGCGTGTGTGGTGTTGCATAAGCTATATTTATCTATGAGGCATTATGCGAGATGCTTTACCTTTTACTGTTTGTTTAGTGTCAATTTTAATTCGTAACAAATAACCGGGCAGGTTGCTGTGAAACAAGTTTACAACCATACACAATCAGTTATGTGTTAGTGTAATGGCAGCTGAGTTTTCAGCCAATTTCTCATTGCCAAGGGATGCATTTGAAAGGGTTATAGCAGTAGAATGCTAGGGATGATGCAGAACTGCCTCTCTGAGCATTGTAAATAGAATAAGCCTGCTAGTGTTTCCCAGCTTTGATGCAGTCTCTTATCATATGGCAAAACCCACAGGCCCTTGACAGCCTTTGAACTCTTTGAGCTGCAGGCAGAGCCGAGCTGGAAGCGGCATGGGTGTGCTCGCTGAAGTGGGAGGGAAGGGGTTTCTTCTAAAACCCAACGACACACCCACATGTGGATTTTAAAACCCAGCTGACATACTAGCATTTATGCAAACTTAACTCACTGGCATTCAAAACATGTGACTTCAGTCTGCTGCCAGAGGCATTCTGTTTTTGTTTATCCTGCACTTACTGCAAAGCTCCTCTCAAGACAACAACATCTGAATCAGACATTAGATAAGTACCTACTGCCTATGGGAATTACAAAGTCAAATTCAGACAGCAGGGAATGAAAATAGATGGTTATTTACAGTGAAAACTGATAACAAGAAGTTATTAGCTTCAAAAGTTTGTTAACCCTCTACTGCACACATTTTTATATTCTTATATTTAGAACATGTAGTATCCTGTTTAAAACTATGTAGTTCCTGTGAAAAAAATGTAGTTCCTGTGTAAAAACTGTCCTGAGCTCAACACATTTTTTAAGCATTCAGATGTTATGTTTTTGTGAATACAACATATTAGGAAATGAACCAGAAATGAACCCTGTGCCAACCTACCCTAGGCTCCCTTATCTAATTTTCTGTAATAAGAAAATGAAATAATTACTGGACTGGATTCTTGCCAGTCTTTTCATTGTTAAAAATCCTCTATTTCAAGGCTTTGTGCAAAAAGGAAAAAACAAACAAACAAAAAAAAAACATTGTCACCATATTTTGTACACATAGTGATTGGAGTGTCCTTGCATCCTGCATCTGTCTGTCTTTCTGTCAAGCAGGGTTCAAACACAGGTCCTCTGAAGCACAACCACACTGTTGTTGGAGAGACTTTAATACTTATTAATAGTTTTTAATGCTTAAAAGGCATTGTCACCATCAGATTACACCATGGAATATGGTCCCTAAACTTATGCCCCGCCTACAGCCAGAGTTGTTGCTGGCCAAATAGGGTTGCAGTTGGGTAGAAATAATGGTTACACTTTATTTTGATAGTCCACTTTAGACATTCTACTAACTATACGTAACTCTGCAACTACATGTGAACTAATTCTCATTCATTTGCAACTACATGTCTACTAACTCTCAGAGTACACTGTTAGGTTAGGTTTAGGGTTAGTAGAATAAGTTGACATATACTTGCAGAGTTTCTCATAGTCAGTATGTCGTATGTTGTGGACCCATCAAAATAAAGTGTTAGAAGATATTAAGCAGACAGTCTACTAATACTCTAATGACTGCTAGTTGGCATGTAGTGAGAAAGTTACTGACTGTTAGTAGAAAGTCTAAAGTGGATTATCAAAATAAAGTGTTTCCGAAATAACTTTCCGGGATATTGTGTGTATATGTAACTGGCCATACTTGCACCACTTTGAATGGTGTTTGAACCATTGGCATTGGAGTTGGGCTTACTAACAAGGATGCTAAAGACCCCCCTAAACCTCACTCGCATCTGGGTCACGGCACCAACTCACACTGCTCTAAAGTGCATTGGTAGGTACAATGCATAGTAGATTGGGTGCAAAATCCATTGCCATACTTCTGCTAGAATGTAGACAAGACAGAATGTTGCTATGCAAAAAAAACTGTGGGTGCTTTACCATCATACAGTGAACATATGTTTTGCAGTACGGCTGTAACCAGTGTCAAAACTTCAACAAATCAAGTCAAGTTCATGCTAACTAAGTCTGATACCAGGCAACATGCCTGAATTGCTAATATAAACCCCCAAAAATATACAGATAATGAAGGTTGGCTGTAAAAGAGTGATTAGACAGCACAAGACAACCTCCATTTGTTTGCTGTAAAGTTGAATCTGTGTATAGCTTGTGAAGGAAACCATTGAAAGATGTAGCTTTCTTTTAATATACTGATTCATGTTTCTCAGTGAAGTGAAGTGAACCGAAGTCTCGTTTTGCTGTAAACAGCTCTTACTGAAGCGTCAGCTGTGTTTTATACTCAGATGTCAAATGTCTTGGAAAATGAACTGGCCTGCATGTTTAATTTGACAGGCTTACTGTGGAAATACAACTAAAGGTCAATTCAGCATTATTGCTGGGGCAGCCAAATCGTTACTTGACAAACTAAATCTGGGCTGTAAACATTGGGCCAGTTGCATAAACATGGCCACTATGTTAGGACTGTGTCTTAAAAACTAGTTTGACCAACAAACAGCAGTTAAACAAGTGGTAAACACTTTTACTTTTCCAATTCAAATTAGAATCTTGAGTAGAGTCTTGAAGAACAAATAAAAAGATAACACTTTAGTTTAGGGACCAGTTCTCACTGTTAACTAGTCGCTTATTAGCATGCATATTACTAGCATATTGCATGTTCATTAGTGCTTATAAAGCACATATTACCGCGTTATTCTGCATGACCATATTTTAGATTCCTTCATCCCCCCAATACCTAAACCCAACAACTACCTTACTATTGATAAGCAGCAAATTAGGAGTTTATCGAGACAAACGTGATAGCTAAGAGGGAGTTAATAGTGAGAACTGGATCCCAAACTAAAGTGTGACCAAAGAAGAAAAGAATACAAATACAAAAATAAAAAAATAGATGACTTACTTTTAAAACTAGTCTAAACAGGTGACGCAACTGTACACAGCTGTAGAGCTGTAGAGCCACTGAGCTCAGAGCAGGTTTTATCCCTTTTGATTATTTTTTAGAAAACTTTAAATCTAACCGGTGAAAGCTGCCCAGTGTTCAGTGCATTGGGTCTTCATGTTTTGTTGAACTGCTAATCAAGGAGATGCTGAATTTGAGTTCTGTGTTCTGGATAAAACACTATGCTGGGAAACAGCCTGGGACAAACACACCCCTTGCAAGGGTACGGACTGGAAATTTGAGCTGTAAGGAACGGTATGATCCGCATTACACTGTGGGCTACAGGCAAGAGAGAGCGAGTGAGATTTTATAGGCGAGTAGGAAATGCCTGCTGAGGCCTTTGACTGCTTGTGTTTGTTTGTGGCTTTCACTGTCACTGTGGTTACACTACGGTGTATGTGTGTTAAGGGTGACAGTGTAAAAGGTTAAATATAGTGAATATAACGTGAAGACTAAAAATATTTAATGACCTCATGAAATGGGGCAAGCACAGCTAGGGTGGGATACATGGGAGGCACATGTATTTTTTCATAGTTAATAGCCTTGCATTTATGTCACAGTCCAGGAGGTCTAGGAGAAACATGGATGTTTAAGAGAACAGTCAATCACAAGTAAAAAGTAAAAGTATAATGAAAATACTTCCATCTTCAAGAATCGGCTAAAAACACATCTCTTCCATCTTTACTTGACCCTCTAACGGTCGCCGTGATTTTGCCAAGTAAGACATGTTCCTGGATCAACAACTTTTGTCATCAACATAACTGTCCAAAAATATAGACTTAACCCAATCCCTACCCCTAAACCTAACCCTACCCATAATTTATTCCTAAAAACAGCGTGATATGAAAGCTGATTAACAAGGGTGTAGAAGCACCTAACCCTGATTGTAAGCCTAAAACAGATATTTTCTGAAAAGTTGTCCCTCAATTCTGATTGGTTGATAGGAATGTTGTTCCAGGATCAACAAGGTGTCACAGTTTGTGGGTCCGTGTGCTCATTCCTATGTGTGTGTGTTGCGTGGTTGTCTGCTGCGTCTGGTAACCCCGCCTCCTAATCAGGTGTTCACCTGAAGCCTATCTGGGCTGCCTTTATCTGGCTCGCTCTTTCACAGTCCTTTGTCAGTTCGTTGTCTCGCTCACCACTGTTTGTTCTCTCCTAGACTCCTAGTGTGTTCTCTGTGATCGTGCTCCGGTCCTTTTGTTTCCCATTGTCCAGACTTCTGCTCTCAGACTTTGTTTCTACGAGCTTGGACATCTCTCTCGGGATATCTGGATCTCCTGTTTGTTTCTACATTCGGAGAATTCATAATAAACTGTTTTTTTCTACACTCGCAATTGGATCTGAGCCTTGATTTCGTGACACAAGGCTGTTGATCCAGGAACGTGTTGTACTTGGTGAAATCACAGTCACACCCTCTAACTCTAGCACTCTCTATTCTAATTCTATTCTTTAAAAAAAATACTTGCCTCTTTTAGACTTGCACTCTATTCATTTCACTAACTTGTTCTCTTAAAAAAAACGAACACTAGCTTCTCTATTCTTTTTGTATTCTGTGTATTTGTTTTCTTTTTATTTATTATTCAATTAACAAAAAGCAAAAAAGGCCTCTAACACTAGCTAGCTCTGTTCTTTTTCTATTCTATCTGTTTTCCTTTTATTTATTATATATATATAAAAAAAACCTTGCTACGTGTGCTGCGTTAGGCTAACTGAGACTTGTTATAGCACTTGCACATTTTGTTGATTTTAATTGCTTCCATTGTGCTCATTTATAAGTCGCCTTGGATAAAAGTGTCTGCTAAATGACTAAATGTAATGTAAATGTAAATGTAAATGTTTCACTTTGTATTGCTCACACAAAAAGAAAAAAAAAGTTAAAAAAACATGGCTACTTTTGTCAAAACCATTAGTGGAGAAAGATGTTTTTTGGCAGCAGAATGGTGTCACTGCATCTACTGGCGAAACCTTGACTCTTTTGGGCAAAACCATGACTTGTGTGTGCTACGTGCTATTACTGTGCAGGTACACTTTCATTGTAGTGATCATTTGATTGGACTACATTTTAGTCATTTTGATTTCTTCCTTTGATGCTTTCAAAGTTATACTCATCATATTGCAGTGCTGTATCAACAGCAGCTACGCTATGTCATGTTATCTGAAATATTCAGCCAGCTGCTGAAAGTCATACATGAGAATATTTTATTACATTGTGAACATAGCTGCTGATTTGCATACAAGGTAACATTAAATGAAACCAAAACTCAAATTTCAAAATAACAACAGAAGCAGCCTGATCCACTTATTGCTACACTGTATAATACTTTTGGTGCCACTTTCTCTCTCTGTTTGAACACAAAACACTTTGACAAGAAGCCCATGGCTGGTCTTTAAAGTCTATTTTTATCCTGCATCCATGACAGAAGGAAAGGTTGAATGTCAAAGTTAAATCAAAGCAGCTCACCTGAGGCTTAACACGATGTACAGGTGCATCTCAATAAATTAGAATGTCATGGAAAAGTTCATTTATTTCAGTAATTCAACTCAAATTGTGAAACTCGTGTATTAAATAAATTCAATGAACACCGACTGAAGTAGTTTAAGTCTTTGGTTCTTTTAATTGTGATGATTTTGGCTCACATTTAACAAAAACCCACCAATTCGCTATTTCAACAAATTAGAATACTTCATAAGACCAATAAAAAAAAACATTTTTAGTGAATTGTTGGCCTTCTGGAAAGTATGTTCATTTACTGTACATGTACTCAATACATGGTAGGGGCTCCTTTTGCTTTAATTACTGCCTCAATTCGGCGTGGCATGGAGGTGATCAGTTTGTGGCACTGCTGAGGTGGTATGGAAGCCCAGGTTTCTTTGACAGTGGCCTTCAGCTCATCTGCATTTTTGGTCTCTTGTTTCTCATTTTCCTCTTGACAATACCCCATAGATTCTCTATGGGGTTCAGGTCTGGTGAGTTTGCTGGCCAGTCAAGCACACCAACACCATGGTCATTTAACCAACTTCTGGTGCTTTTGGCAGTGTGGGCAGGTGCCAAATCCTGCTGGAAAATGAAATCAGCATATTCAAAAAGCTGGTCAGCAGAAGGAAGCATGAAGTGCTCCAAAATGTCTTGGTAAACAGGTGCAGTGACGTTGGTTTTCAAAAAACACAATGGACCAACACCAGCAGATGACATTGCACCCCAAATCATCACAGACTGTGGAAACTTAACACTGGACTTCAAGCAACTTGGGCTATGAGCTTCTCCACCCTTCCTCCAGACTCTAGGACCTTGGTTTCCAAATGAAATACAAAACTTGCTCTCATCTGAAAAGAGGACTTTGGACCACTGGGCAACAGTCCAGTTCTTCTTCTCCTTAGCCCAGGTAAGACGCCTCTGACGTTGTCTGTGGTTCAGGAGTGGCTTAACAAGAGGAATACGACAACTGTAGCCAAATTCCTTGACACGTCTGTGTGTGGTGGCTCTTGATGCCTTGACCCCAGCCTCAGTCCATTCCTTGTGAAGTTCACTCAAATTCTTGAATCGATTTTGCTAGTTGATTAGTTGATTAGCTGATTGGCATGTCACCATATTCTAATTTGTTGAGATTGGTGGGTTTTTGTTAAATGTGAGATCACAATTATTCAGTTTGTTCTCATCACCAGTGTCATGGGCATATGCACTTATTATCATCATCAGTAAATTAAGAAAATGGTAGTGCCAGAAGGCAATGATTTATTATCAGTAAGGCACAGGAACTCAGTAAAAATGCTGTCCTGTTTTGTAACATCATTAATTGTTCAAGCATGAGATGACCTACAATTATCAAACCTTCTATATTGCATCATGTTGATTCCTGTTATTTAGTTGATCCACTCTGACTAATTCCTGACTGGAGGGTTGAAAATCTCCCGCTAAGCCTAATTAGTGATCTTCATTATGAAGATACACGGGCCTATTGCCTTTAAATTGACGAGAGGCACTGCCAGGCAACACACGGCTGCATCACTTTGCATTCATAGCTCTTTTTAAGTCTTCAGATTGTATTGCAAATATTAGATGCTAATTTATGAGTTAATTCCATTATCTGGGTATGCTCACCATATGATGTACCGTGCATTTTAAGTGATAATTAATGGCTGTTTTTTTATTAGGAGAATATTTTTGACCTTGTTATTTTGTCTTGGTTTAAAAAAAAAATTAGTTAAAGTGTTTTGCAATTGACTGCGCGACAGAAGATATGAATAAAGAACTAAAAATAATCACTTTTGTAATCATGAACAATAGCAAGCTCGAGCAGCAAGTTTCTGTACTCCTGATTATTTTGGTGTGAGCAGGACCATACATGTGCTACAGTAAAGGCAGTGAATTAATTTAAAACCAGAATCAAGTATTGGTAAGACCATTGGCAGGTAATATACAGTTGTGGTCATAAGTTTACCTAAAGCTTGCAGAATCTGCAAAATGTTAATAATTTTATCAAAATAAGAGGGATCATAAAAATAGTATGTTTCTTTTTTTGTTGTTGTTAATTGTTAATTAATTGTTAATACATACATATTGATTAATTCAGTTACATGTCTGACAAAAATGGACCTTCTGGCAACACAAATGGAAAAGAAGCACATCAAGCTTTGGAGAAGCCTCAGATTTTATTTTCTGCCTCTCTGAAAATATTTCATTTAATTTAATTTTTCTTATTTGAACAACGGTAATTTTAAATGCAATGACAATTTATTTAATATCCAAAGGTTATATTTTAACATTCCATCTACACAAGCGGGGTAGGTGACAGCTTCTTTGATTATAATTGGAGAACTATGCAGAAACTCAGCGGAGAATTGCAAGATCAAAAAGCCATGTAAAATTGCTCAAGGGACCCCACTCTGCGTCATTATAGGCAATGATTAGGATGGGAGCATTTTGGAGTCTGTCATGTTGCGTCATTAGCAGTGTAAGTAGGGTGTCACTCTGCACACTCTGAATATGTGTGTCAAAGACACGGCCGGTGCGATGAATATGAACATGGAGGATAATTGTGCTGGGTTGCATTTTATACTATAGTTTGAGTTTAAAAGTGGAAGAACGTTTTTCATTCTGTTGTTTTTTTTATCATCACGGACATGGAAGCGAAAGTGAATTTTCTCAAAGGTCTAAGGATCATTATAGCCTATATATGATACATTAATACTGATTTGATAAGTTTTACTAGGAGGCAGGTCTGTAATTAAAATAGGCCATACAGTTTATTATGGCTAAGTATTTTAGATGGACCACGTTCACACAGCAGCAGACTATGGTTGTCAGTCCTGTATTTGAGTCCTTTAATACAGTTACATTCACACACAGTTTGCTTATTTATGCATTCTATAACCAAACTCAGAATATTTCGAGACTCACAAATGTAAGTAAATGTGGTTGTCAATCCCACACACTGACAGTGTTTATTTTTCTAGTGTTAGCTGTGTACTAACGTAGCTATTGGTAATATTACCTGATTACCAATTTCATATGTAAATGTGATGCACTGTAAAAAAAAATCCGTAAAATTTACGGTAAAAAAATGGCAGCTGTGGTTGCCGGATTTTTACCGTAAAAATACAGTAGCAACGTTTTAGATTTTACGGTTTTAACTTAAATACCGTAATTTCATTAACTGATACAATGTTAATATACCAACCTATTGAAGTACTGAAATCTGTTTTACACATGTGTAATACACTGATAACCACCAAATGCAGGAGGTGATGAGAAAGTCACATGATGAACCAAAGTCCACCACAAGCAGCTTTTAAATAATAACATATATAGAAGGTGCACAGTGTCATTCACACAAACACTAAACACCATCATGGTAACACACATGAAACTGAAATAATGCAATAAACATTCATTTAACAACATTAGGTGTAACACACAACTCTAATATACAAAACTGATAAGAAAATACTAAGAAGAAACAGTTATTTCAACAAAAAAAAACATCAAATATGAAATGTAATGCAGGGAATTCTGGGAATGTCAATTTACGGTTATTCACTGTAAATTATACAGTCTTTTTCACTTCCATAAAATGGTATACTACCATAAAATTAATGTCAAATACATGTAATGTCCAATACAGTTATTCACTGTATATAGTAGGGGAATTTACTATTAACCATTTAACAGGATTTTACTGTAGCATTTTTACAGTCTTTTACCGTTAAATTCACGGTCATTTTTTACAGTGTGGAAAGGCCTGTGGGGAATGAAATTAGTAAAGTACATGTTCTCAATGACACATTTATTGAAACTTTGATTTAATTAGCTTGAGAAAGGTATTATGCATAATCATGAATAAGTTACATTTTTGGAATTTGCCTATATTCTTTGATCAAATCCATCAGTGTAATGTGGGCAAATTAAACAGGGCTAGAAACATGTTCAGTGCAAAATTTAACTTGTTTATTGTATATCAGTGTCTAAAATGGCTCATGGGCTCAATGTCTGATTTTGTTGAGCAATGCATAGACTGACGGTCTGTTGGAAACAGAGTTGGAGTGGAGCGATGACAATTTGCCCTCCTCACTCAAAGTGATCTGTGAAACGTCCCAGTATGTTTATGGTAAATATCAGAATGTCATGTGCCCAATCAAATTGTAGTGCAATAACTCTTAATAATCTGTATAACCTTGTATATACAGCATCTGACCAAGAGAGTTCGTGGGAATAATGCTGTGTGTGTGTTCAAGGGCTCATGTGAATGCTTCAGAGCTTTTTAAATTAATTCCAAAGCTCTTTAATTTAACAGGAATTTCAATGAAAGGAGAAGATATGGCTGATGAACAGCCGAACAAGGAACAAAGAAAGAAAGTGTCATAACTGTGTTGTTGGAACATGGCTTAAGGGCCAGGGCTGTTGTACCAAAATCACAGGCAAAAATAACTGTTACTCCGACTTGCATATTGAGATTCACAGTGTTTTGAAGGGAATTGGAATCGAGCATATATGCACTTTCTCAGTGCTTTAGGCTTTATAAATATTTTTCCAATTCACTTTCAGCTCTGAGATTAACAAAACAATGTTACACACTTTGATTTGAACATTTTATCAAGGAATGGACCACAATCCCAAGACGATGTGAATGACGTAATCAAATAAAGAACACAAATAACAATATGCACTGCAAACTTGAAAATCTCAAAGATTTAATGCCATGAACAAGGCAATCAAGTGATTATTTCATCCTCAAAAGCACTTATGTCTTGTAAGCCCCATTATCATGTAAACACAACATTTTTGCTAGGCAGACTGATAAAAAAGCTCTTACTCCCAGAAGTCATACAAAGCCAGCCAATCAAATTAAACCTTGCCAGATCAAGAAAATGATTTGCAGTTATGTGCGCAATATGCATCAGACAGTCAGTGAATGGATTGTAGGCAGTCTATAGAATGTTAGGTTTAATGTTTGAAAAAGTGGTCTGGAGGGGGTACAGTTCATGTGAACACCAGAACAATTAGCAACTGTCCTAACTAATGGATGTTTATGGATTATGTTGTGGTCTTCCAGCTGTTCCTTATATGTACATTTAACTTTTCCGGCCTCTTATTGCTACCTGTCCCACCTTTTTTGGAATGTGTAGCTCTCATGAAATCCAAAATGAGCCAATATTTGGCATGACATTTCAAAATGTCTCACTTTCAACATTTGATATGTTATCTATATTCTATTGTGAATAAAATATAAGTTTATGAGATTTGTAAATTACTCCATTCCTTTTTTACTCACAATTTGTACAGTGTCCCAACTTTTTTGGAATTGGGTTTGTATAATAAATTTTACCCACTTTTTGACTATTTATCGGTCAAATTAACCTCTTAATCATCACATAAAAATTCAGCACACTGGTTTGCCACTTTACATATATCTTTGTTAGTTATTCAGACAAATACAATGTATGAATTATCCAGCATACAGTACATGAGAACTCCTTCAGAACTGCTGAAATCAGGTAGGTATGACATCTGCTAATAATCACAAACGTAACACTTCTCTGTCAAGAGAGCTAACAATAGTTAATTGTCAGATTTTAAAATGTGAGCAGGAAAGGGCCGTCCCCAACTCCTACATTTATACACTGAATGGACCCTCTGTTTCTAGCGCATTCCAATGACTATACAACAGCTTGAAAGCAATCTGGGAGACCACATATTATCATTCTCAAACCGTTTCATGTCAACGGCAGTGCTAAAGTCAGCAGAAGGTAAAACATTTCTTTTATAGTTATACTCTATTCTGCCATTTTAGGATTTGGATGCACAGAACATATATACTATGCAAGCATTCTTTACTTCCTCAAATGTTGTAGGAAATGAAGTGTCAAGCTTTCTTATGTCATCATTTTTAGGGTGGGAAACAAGTTTAAAATGTTGTCACTATTAGCAAGACAGACACGGATTTCATCCCCAGGAGCGCTCTGTTTACAAAATATATTAAACTGAAATCCAGAAAAGGCATGGTTGCAAAATTAATTGGCGTGAATTCCAGCAGCAAGATTTTGTAATCACAGCTCTTGATTCATGTTTCAGAGTGAAGACTCTAATCTCTAATCAGGCAATGTGAGGGTGAAACATTTCTGCTCATCTGTACACAGCACTCGGTTTGATTCTATCATTTATTGGCACAGACAGAAGCTTGATGGCTCTTTGTTGTTTTGCATTTGCTTCATGCTGTTCCTCTGTGTCTACTGAAATCACTTTAATAGTATGTCTATTTTACAGGTCACCACTGTGTTTGCAACTAAGCTGAAGTCTTTCACCTTTGTGCCACTTCTAAAAAGACTGCCTGTTGAGAACAAGGTTTGGAAAAAGGTACTTCAGGCAAGGAAACCAAACAAGGTAAGAACTACTCTTGAGACAGCTCAGTATGGTTCCTGTTATGTATGCCATATTGTGTATGCCAAAAGCATGAGAGGAAAAAACATCACACTACAAGGGCCCGTTCTTCGTACGTTGCTAACTCGGTTAGCTGGATTTGATTGTTGACGATTTCGCTTGATCTTGGATAATTTGGTTCTTCGAAAGCTCATCTTCACATTTGACATCGACACATGTCATCGACACATTTGTTGCTGTCATAGCAACAGGTCTGTAAGATTAAACCTGCTCGGGAGAAACTTATTTCATGTAAACAGAATTGCATTCATTTGAGTGGCAGCTATTATGGGAGTGGCTTGATGGAGCGCAGGAGATGCAGATAACTTGATCTTGACCCTTAAGAAACTTTAATTAATGCTGTCACGTAACAAATCTAATAAATAAAATAAAAATTAAATTAATTGCTAATTACAACATTGAAATAAAAATGTAAAACCTGTACAAATACTAGAAATCGTGAATATAAATAATTGGGAATCATGTAAAAAATACAAATAAATAAAAAACAGTGCACATTTCATTTATCTATTATAACATGTATGTAGTTTTGTTCGCTTGGCTGTTTCCTTATAAAGGTCCAGAAACTTTTTCGTTGTGCTCTGATTGGCCAGATATCCAGTGTGTTGTGATTGGCCGAATACCTCAAGCGTGTGACAGAAGTGTTACATCCCTTACCATATTGTGATGCCCTGTCCGGCCGGAGCGACGAGACGAAAACATGAAAACCCATTATAAACGAGGCATTCACAACAATACTACAGCGAGAATAAAAGTTAAGCCTTCTTTCTTTGCGTGAACATTATGCAAATCTTCCCACATCGTGACGTAGACATGTGGGGGCATGTTAGAACGATCCATTTTAGGTAGGCGTGTTTGACTCTTAACTTTTATAAAGAATATCTCTTTGGATTTGAGACTTTAGTCTTTTCAACTTTACAAATCTTCTTTATGTGCCAAGAGCTTGTAACACTCCAAAGAGAAAGGAAAAATTGAAATCATATGACCCTTTTAATTATATGATGTCATTACGTTGCTGTCTTGCCACCAGTCAATCGCTGCATTGCTGATCGTGGTTTTGAGTATCGATACATCTGCCCTTTTCGGGGAACAGACACGAGAACAAGCAGTAATCTTACCCAGGGAACAGGTTAATTATTTACTTTGTGCTTTTCCAAACCAATATGCTGTTATTTTTTTTCCATGGAACATGAATGTATTGAAATCTTTATGCAGCTCTTGCCATATAATGACAGTCTATGTGAACAAGCTTACAAATAGCACTATAGAAGTGTCATAAAATCAGTCCATATCACTTATGTGCTATATTCCAAGTCTTCTCAAGTCATACAGTAACTTTCTGCGAAGAACCGACCCAAATGTTTCATTATTTGCTCAAAATCTTTACCTCCACTAAAGTAAATATAGTGTCTTTTTAAATTATTCTTACCCAATAAATTACTTTTTTTTCACATCAGTCTGCACTCCAAACACCATATTGAAAAAGCAAAAAATAAATAAATAGAAATTAGCTCAGAAGAATTCATATCACATGTAGATGTTACTACTCTTTGAATTGCTTTAACCTGTGGTAAATTCAATTGAATGGGTATGATTTGGAAAGGCACACACCCTTCAATAAAGGTTCTAACAGCTAAAAATGCATATTTGAGCAAAAACCAAGTCCTGAGGTTAAAAGAACTGCATGTAGAGCTTATGAATGAATTATGCAATGTACTTATTCCAGTTTTTCCTTTTTCCTTTTTAAATGTGCATAGTTGTCACATCTGTTTTTTGTCTTATTGTTATGGTGTATGTAGTGTAGATTGATGTGAAAAAAAGTCATTTAAAGCAGTTTAATATAAGGCAGCAACATAACAAAATGTGAGAAAATGAAGGCGTGTGAATACTTTCACAAGGCACTGTAACAGCATCTGGGTTTCAAAAAAACAGGGTGAGTACGTAATACCAGAATTTTTATATTTGGGCAGACTATTCCTTTAAGGTGCAAATACTGCACAAATCTAGAGGGAGGGAGACTTTAGTGATTACGGGTTCTTAAGTTCTACCCAGAGTCCCTTAGCAGAGGATGACCTATGTGTGTGTGTGAAAGCGAAAATGTGAAAGGCATTTGCTGAAGGCTTACACAATTAGGGTGGGTCATGTGTACTTGTATGTGAGCAATACATGAGGGACATGGACTTCTGGAAGAAAGATGTACAAGCTGGAAGGGGAAACACACGCACATATAAATGCATTCAGTAACTCTCTTATATCGTCAAGATGCTCCGGAGCTAGAAATAGCCATCCGTAGCAGAGGCCTGCTTTGGGACGGCTGCCGTTTCTGATTTGGTATCGCATAGTAACATTTCCTGTTCCAATGCCAGACTTCACAAGAGCCAGGGGACACTGAGAGAAGCATGGCGGAAGAGGGTGTCTACAAAGCAGAGGTTGTTTACGTCCAAGACCCTGAAGAGGGCCAGCTTGAAGAAACGCTCAAGAACACCACTCAAAGTGAGGTGAGTGTTTTGGTACATTCTGTCCCAGGGCAAACACAAAATCCTGATGAAACATTGTTCTTTAAATCCCTGCTGTACCTTCTTTAAAATTGCATATTATAAATATGTAATGACAAAATGACTGACAAGGAAATAAGTTATTGAAGCAATGACTTTTCAAGAAGTACACTAATTTAGAGATGAATTACTGTTTGTAGTGTACAGCTTAATTATTTGAGTTGCTTTGGGATGACTTCTTAATATCTTTTAATGGGATACATCATTATATTAAATATGCTGGTCACACACGGCTGTTTTCTGTGCTGATCAGAGGTACTTGCTATCCCCTGTTAATTAAAAACACACATTAATGTGCCTACACAGTAGATCAAGTTCTGAGTGAGCAACTGATGGATAAGAATGTTTCTTGTGTCTAATTAATCTGTGCCACTAATGTCTAACAGAAGCTTAAAGATAATGACTGTTTTTCTAAACAGATTTTAAAGACTCCTCCTGCCAACGGCATGCCAAATTGGGTTGCTTAAACATAAAGATTATCATTCCAAGTGGTGCTGGAATTATAACCTTGATATTTAAGAATAGGTTTCCAAAAGCACGACTGAATCCGCTTGTCTGAAATTTGCATTGGTCAACAGGTGCCTACATCACAGTGTATTGCAGCAAAAGTTACAATTATTGGTTGCATGGCTAAGTGTCACTTAAAGCTGGGAAATGCTTCTGATGCAGCGGAAACTTTAATGTGTAGATAGCCTTTCAATATCGCCTATAAAATCAAGCAGGCCCATTAAGAAACCCCATGGGGTCTTTATGTTTTGTACAATTTGCAGTAAGCAATAATCAGACATCATTGCAATCATTGCTCAAATGAATTCTGTTTATGGTTCTTTAATTTTCTTTCTTTCTCAGATTCTGTCAGCTGACAATTTAACCCTTAAACCACTCACCACGCTAGCTGGGCTTCACGCAGAATCTGGTAGCATAACCCCCGAGCCTAGCCCAGCCACCATGGAAACCACTGATAACAAACACCCTGGCATTTCTCAGCTAAGCTTTCACAACACTTCACAGGCTGCTGAGGTCAGCTCAGGTCTGTTTTTAAATAGCTCAGCTCAGAGAGAGGAGGCCCTTAGCCCTGCCAGCTCCATGGATTTTTTCACTTCCCCTGCTTCTTCTAAGGAGTCTATTCTCTCCGAGGACTGGGACAAGGAGAGGAGCTGGTCAGGGCTCCACATGTTCTCACGGGATGGTTCTCCTGGGCCCTTTAGTGGCACGGTTTCCCCATGTTCTTCCATAAGATCCGGGGCCTTCACACCTTCTGTGGTAAGAATCAAGAGACACTCCTTGGCTCCGGGCTCTAGTCTGCTGCAGATGTCGTCTGCTTGCGAAACACCCTGCTGTGACAGTCGGGCAACCTCACCTTGTCCTTTTACGCCCCGTGCACGGCACAGACTCCCTCCAACCCAGCTCTCCCTGTTAACGGCCATCCTCAGGAAAGGTCGTCTACCTGTCCTGTCCTCTGCTTTTCAAAGACCTTACACACCATGCTGGCCCATCAGTCCAGTTAACGTGTCCTCCTGTTCAGCATGCTCAGCTGCCTCTTCTGTTGCACCCATGAACGTCTCTAAAGCAAAGTCTTGTACCTCCATAGATAGACCCCGTACTGAGTCTTGCCAGGTTTCAAAGAAGCAACTACGGAAACCAGACCATAGTTCTCTTTCAGTGTTATCACCTGATGAAATCCCACTAATGAAACCACCAGAAAGACTTGACTCATGTCAACATTTCACTAGTACTAGTCACATCGTCTCACCTACAAAACACAGCCCTTCACCAAGCTTACCTAGAGTCCAGCCTACCAATTCTCACCTGTCGAAATCAGGTCACAAAGGAAATCGTTTACCGACAGTTCCTAGCTCTCTTTTGTGCAGCTCCCTATCCCGGATGAACTCCTCATCTCCTAAATCAAGCTCTCTGTCTTGCTTCAGCCCTGAGAACCAGAAAAATCCATCAGTGTCAGTGGATCGCCTTGCATCTATAGAACCAAACAAACCTTTAGCATCCTTAATGCAGAACGATGAAACAAAATCCAATGATAGGTCAGAAAAATATTCACTGGCACTAAAACAGGGTCAGAAATCATCTGAGCTCGCCAATGCACCATATCTGAAAGATAGAGGTAGTTCATCTGACAATTTAGACTCCTCTGTATCAAAACCTGCACTAAATTCATGTAAATCTTCTTCCTTTCCTACTCTGAAACACACAATTGAATCACATAGTAATTCCATATCTCCTGTTTTAAGTCACAAGGAGAGTAAACAAAATATTGGTGGCAAAAGTGATATTGAAAGAGTGCACCTATCATCCCCGGCTTTTAGACTGTCTCCCTCTCCCAGACCCGTGGGTCTCACCCGCCTGTCCTACACACCTCCAACCTCTCCTGCTTGTCCCCCAGTCCACCCAAACTCCCGCTCCTCCACCCCAGACCGCTGCACCCTCTCGCCCTCCCCAGCGGTCCCAAGCCGTCAGCTCTCCCCCTCACCCTCATACTCCTTCTGTTCATCACCCTCTCCGTCCCTATGGGGCAGCACACCAGACTGCGCAGATGGGGACTGTAAAAATAGAAAGGTACAAGTGCATGCCCTTTCGCCATTACCTGCATGCAACTTGCATGCTCTACTGCTGAGCATTGGCATTCCTTCAATGAGTGACATTCATTCTCAATCACAGCCTCCCACATTGCTGGGAAACATGATATGCATCATACTCATGCAAGAACAGTAAATCTTTGGCAAAGGGCATGTTTTGCGTTTGCTTGTGATCTTGGTTTAGGCAAAATATGCATGATTTACTGCAAATATTTACTGCGAATATACTTAAAAATGGTCATATCATAGTCTTATTGTGATATGACTGTTTTTCAAATGAATCATGGTGCCCGTCCTTAGGGCATAGCACAGCTGTAGATTGTTTAATTCTGCTTTTGACTTTCTTTGACTTCTAAATCATTCTTTCCTAATATAGACATACAAGATCAAATCCACCTACAAGGCACTCGCTGCTATTCCCACAAATACTCTGCTCCTGGAACAGCAGGTGAGCTGCTTTATCTAATTGCTCTAAATGACAGCTATTATTAGTGTACAATTAATAATTGCATATAATTCGCTGTCAGTATAATGCCATTATATGGCTGCTGTTTTTCTGGATTCCATGCAACTGTATATTCGTTAAAGAGGGTCATTGGATGCTAATGGAGGAGGGTGAAACTAAATCATTGATTTTTTATTCTGTTGATGGACAGCAGAATGAAATTGTTCATAAGTGGTCAAAAGGAATCTTAACAGAGTGAGCAGAATGACTCTTCCACATTGCATACCTCATTAAACATTATAGTAGAGGTTAAACTGTACTGGACAGGGTCAGATATATAGTGAGATAATCAGTATATGAAGAGAACGCACTCAACTTTGGGATTTAGCTGCTTTAACAACCCCATACTACCTCCTACTTCTTAAGGTCTGGAGGACTATCATTAGAAGATTAATGTGTCATCTACAACTCTTAAATGTCCCCTTTCTGAAGGCTTTAGATGAAGAGGTCAACAAGAAAGAGGCTTCATTTAACCCCGCAGACAACTATTCTTGGGAGGACCCACATGCAGAGGTAGAACGAGACCCGAACACCCAAAATGCCTGGGTGATATGACAGAATACAGTGCAGTGACTGCTAGAATCTCTAGAGAATTTGCTATATTATGGTATATTTTGGTTTTAACTCGAATGTTATATAAAATTAAGTCTGCTCTACCATGTAGGGCCATGTAAATACCATGTAAATGTTTAATTTTCGCCCATCGCTGTCCAATTAAACAGATTTAGTAATGAAATGAGATGAAGTACCATTAAATTGTGAAGTATTTAATGTTCTGGATTATCGCAAACTAGGCATTACTGTGAAGTGTTCTTCTCTCTGTGTAGATGTGCTCTCCTGCGCAGCTGCGTCAGCAGACCGCAGAACTGTACGCAACCATTGATGAAGTCCTTGAGGACTCGATCCAAAGAGTGAGCTGTCACCAAAACACACTCTGCATCTAAACAATAATAATCACTTGCATCTTCATGTTTTAATCAATTTTTCCCAGCATCAATCAGACCATGTGAACAAAGCCAATGTGAAGTCTTTGGCAGCGGAGGCATCAAGGGTATGAAATTAAAGATTAACACCGGGAATTACCTCATATTCATTTTGATTAGTCACAATGGCATCACATTCAGGCAGAACATAAATTCTAGAGCTTTCTAGGAATAAAATATTTCTTGTTTATGTGTATAACAGTGTAACTGCCTCCACCCAGACTAAAGCATTGCAATGACTGAACTATAAAATATATTTTCTCACCCAGAAGAAGACATAAAAGAAATAAATAAAGCAATGTAATAGAATGTCATACAGATTTTTTTTGTGCTACAATTTGCTGATTATTTTCAATGAAGACCAATGTTAGCAAAATGAAGGGTTCAGTCCTCCACTCCGATCAGTCTTTAGTCAGGTACCTTTTAGCCCCTGCTGTTCAAACCCAGCTTGCCATTTTGATTATGTGCACTGTGCTTGCTTTGAAACGTGTGCCACTTTTCAGCTGCTGAGCGCTTTCTTAACTCATTCTTTTTCTTTTATTCTGAACTACTGAAGTCACAGACGTCATCACCATCTCCAAAACTATTGGGACGGGAAACAAGATATGTAAGTTTTTCCATTCATTTTTGATCTCTGCACATATTTTATGCTCAGACTTCATACGAAGGCGGCAAATCTGAGAAATCATTCATTATAAAAACTCTCTTGAGTATTAGTTATCAGTTAATGCTGAAATGCCAGCTCAGGGCTCTAGAAATTTAGCTAACATTTGCTTTAGCCCATTTTCAGAGCCAGTTCTAGTAGTCAAACTATTTTTATATGCAAGTGAATCTGAACATGCAAGCCAATCTAGAGCCCAGATTTGATATTTTTTACTCGTAGATTTTAGACAAAAGTATAGAAAACTGATTGGATGCACAGTCTTTGATGTCAACAAGATGTCACTCCTTTTTATTTTGCAGTAGGTACTATGCACAATTACATGGTTGCATTTTATTAGCCAAATTTTTTCCCTGCTGTTCACAACCCTGTCAGAACAGACACACGCATTTAGGGGTTTCAACCCACCAGTCTAGAAATTTCACTATAACACTCAAAAATTTCTGTAGCCTTCAGAGTATTCTTTCAGATTCAATTCCATTATCCAGCCTACAGCATATGCCACCGCACTAGAATTACAGAAGTGTACAATTACAATTCGGCTATAAATTGGGTGCTTTTACTATTGCTAGGAAATTCCAGCCATGTTTAATTATTCCTATGTTTTTACAGTAAAGCTAGCAATAAGGCTTGTGTGAGGTTGTAGGTTTCATAACCTTTCCTGAGGTATTCACTTTATAATAATGGCATTTTAGACCCATGTTTACATTCTGAGAGCAGAATTTCATTTGGACAATTCGCCTGGACAACTGTAGCTAATTTTCTTGTCATACACAAATGACAGGATTTTATAGAGTTCGTTTGTTCCTGTTGTTCCACAGGTTTTGGCAACATGATGATTTTAAGGGAATATTACAAACTCTGAAAAGATTACAGACATAGCTGAATAATATGATATAAAATCAATAATATTAATCACTTCAAATAAAATTACAATTAAGAAGATATTGTGGAAGCACTTGTTTCAAAACTATGTCCAGACAGCATATCAATAGCATGTCAAATGTAAAATAATGTTTAATATTCACAATTTTATAATTTTCCCTCCCTAGGCAAGCTCTCCTTTTCAACCCTCTGTAACTACGGAAAAAACACTGGTAAGCAGTTGATATTGATGTAAATGAATTTGAGCTTCATATTTATTTTGCATTGAAAAGAAACCACAGTTATTGCTACATTACACCATTCAGTAGATATGGAGTAATGATTTTGTAAAAGAATTGGGGAAGACCATTGTTGGCTCTGTTCCTAAAGAGCTGCCCGAGTAGGTAGCATTTGAAAGCATCATGCACTTCTGACATAAAGGCTGATCTAGACAGAATAAATGCAGCACAATTATGCTGTGCTATCCGATACCTGCATGTATTCTTCATTGAAAAAGTGAAAGAAAAAAATCAAGATGCAGTATGAACCAGGAGATGTTTGTTATAAATAAAATTAATTCAGTACTCAAAAATATTCATAAAATAGTTACATCTAATTACAGTTCCCCCCCCCCAATTGTTTTTACATGCGTTTGCTGAATCTTTGGCCCATTGCCTCAAAACACTAACACAAACACAAAATGCAAAGCTCTGCAAATCTCTAACAAAATCAAACACTGCATTCAAAACTCTTTAATCCCTTTCTAAAATGTTTTTCGCACCAAAATGTCACACACACACACACACGTTTCTGTGAATTGTGGGGACTTTCCATAGACTTCTATTACTTTTATACTGACCAAATTTATATTTTCTATCCCCTAACTCAACCCCTTACAGAAAACCTGTTTGCATTGTTACACTTTCAGATAAAAATCATTTACCATTTTTAATAATTTTTTTCCCTCGTGGGAGCCGCAGACTGTTCCCCACAATGTCAAAAAATTCAGGTTTTACTATTCTTGTGAGGACATTTTGTCCCCACAATATTGCGTAAACAAGTGCACACAGACAGACACACACACACGAAGAGCTCTGTTCACCAGCCAACAACACACTGATGTGCTCAACACAAAACACTACTATAAATCAGTAGGTTTCTGCCTTTTGCATTATATATTCACTTCCAGAAATAAATATTTATATAAACATAATGTACATTTTTACATAAAGTCTTTTTCAATCACTAAAATGCACTGATCAATACTGAAGCCACTTTTTCAAAATTCTCCATACAGTCTGCATTACAAATATGAATCTTGGCCAAACAGTTAATTTTACTTCCAAAACTTGCTCAAACTACCAACATAGCATAACACCAGCAACAATTCTGTCTCAGAAAATGCAGTAATGCATCACTCATTTTTTAACAAAGCAGTGTGTTAGCATTAAAAATGTGCTGCAAATATACAGTACAGGGTTTTACAAGTGACTGAAAGACAAAAGGGTTCATGGATTTTGTGTAAAAGCAATTAAAAATTACAGTTCCAGCCTTGACCGATGCATGATAGCAAAAAAAACAACAACAACAAAACAACAACTGTAAAACAGCTTTAAATTAAAGCTGCTTTGAAATCTACAACATATCCCTAAACTGTGCAAATGAATGTAACGTACATTTCTAAATAAGTTGGGACATTTTGTAAAATGCAATCTGTAATTTGTTAATTCTGCTTAATCTTTAATCACCTGACAAAACTACAAAGAAACGATGTCCAATGCTTTCTCTAATCAACCTAACCTAAAAGTGAAAAGACTATAGAATATCTAAGTTAAAATGTTTTGAAACATTCCGCGATAAGCAGACAAACCGGTAATAGGTGAGCGTGTCCGCAAAAAAAAAACAAAAAAAAACTCAGTCTTCGCAAGCAAAGATGGGTTGTTGTCATGCTACAGTGATATAAACACAAAGAAGATTAAGATAAATGCAATTAGTCTTTGATAAATCCACACAAGAGGAAATCAAATTACAGTTCCAGCCTTGACCGATGCATGATAGCAAAAAAAACAACAACAACAACAAAACAACAACTGTAAAACAGCTTTAAATTAAAGCTGCTTTGAAATCTACAACATATCCCTAAACTGTGCAAATGAATGTAACGTACATTTCTAAATAAGTTGGGACATTTTGTAAAATGCAATCTGTAATTTGTTAATTCTGCTTAATCTTTAATCACTTGACAAAACTGCAAAGAAACGATGTCCAATGCTTTCTCTAATCAACCTAACCTAAAAGTGAAAAGACTATAGAATATCTAAGTTAAAATGTTTTGAAACATTCCGCGATAAGCAGACAAACCGGTAATAGGCGAGCGTGTCCGCAAAAAAAAAACAAAAAAAAACTCAGTCTTCGCAAGCAAAGATGGGTTGTTGTCATGCTACAGTGATATAAACACAAAGAAGATTAAGATAAATGCAATTAGTCTTTGATAAATCCACACAAGAGGAAATCCAGGACAGAACAGGCAAGAGAGACCCACACATAGGGAGGGACATAGCAGACCGGACAGCAAACAGCAGACTGAACACAACTTAAATAGGTTGGTAAATGAGGATAATTAACAAGACACACCTGAACCAAATGACAATCAGACATAGACGTAAAAACTGGGTCACACAGAGCACATGGGGGATGAAAACACAACAAACAGTCCTGGGGTGTGACAGTTGTGGCTCATCACTTTGTGCCACTTTGTACCACTTAACAAGATAATTGTCAAATCATTCAAAAATAACATTTCTCGGTGCAAGATTGTTAAGGATCTATCATAATATTGTGAAAAGATTCAGGGAATCTGGAGAAATCTCAGTCAGTACAGGGAAAGGCAGGAAACCTCTGCTGAATGTGTGTAACCTATGAACCCTCAGATAATTGCCAGAGAAACCATCATGCTACGGTGTTAAATATAGCCATATGTGCTCAGGAGTACTTCGGAAAATCATTGTCACTTAACAGTCTGCCACTGCATCAAGAAATGCAACTTGAATCTTTGTTATGCAAGGATTTCTCCTTGCATAACAAAGATTCAAGTTGCATTTCAAGTTGCAAGTCCATACATCAATCCTATGGAGAGATGCTGCCGAGTTCTCCAGGCCCGAGCTCCTCTCAGATGATCCGACGGACAGTGGAAATGCGTGCTGTGGTCAGATGAGTCAGCTTGTTGCAGCTTGTTTTGGGGGAAAAAATACAGACATTAGACATTGATTTCTTTGTGCCAAAGACGAAGGGGACCATCCAGACTTCTGTCAGTTCCCACAGGATGGGTGACTTGCATATGTGTGAAGGTACCATTGAGGCATATATTTGGATTGTACAGTGGCATCTGCTGCCATGAAAATTTTCCTTTTCCCGGGAAATCTGTGGTCATTAGAGTGAGACACTGCCAGGCCTCATTCTGCACGTGCTTCGACAGCGTGATTCATAGACACAGCGTGAATGTGCTTGACTGGCCTGCCTGCAGTCCAGATCTGTCTCCTCTGTTACCTCCAACTGTTGAGGCTGCTGAAGTCTTGTATCAAGAGAGATTGGGCAAAAAATCCACTTGCAAAACTGCAGCAATTAATCTCCTCAGTACAGAAATTATTAAAAGTTTAATTAAAAGGAAAGGTGATGTAAGATTAGATTTTGCAACAGAGCCTTAGAGGAAATCCCAGGGTTCATGCAACTGAAAGATGTTCCATGTTAAAATATCCGTGAATTTAATTCATATATTGAATTTCTGATTACTGCTGAAGCAGTAGCAGAGGGCAGAGCACAAAGTTCTAGACATATACTATGTGTTGGAGATGTTTAACTGAGTTTGTGAAATATTTCTTGTTTGTTTTAGACAAAGCCTGGAGTAATTAGACCAGTTATTGCAACATCCAGGTTTACAGATGATGAAGAATTCCACCCAAATCCTTTCAAGAGCCATCAAGGAAACAAATCCAATCGTTACCAATACAAGGTGTGTTTCTCTAAATAGTGCAGAGAACAAAAAGACTAACAGCATATGTTCATGTTATCACATACAGAATGAATGTGTGGGGAAACCCTTTATGTTGCATATAGTTATGGTGTAAAATCTATAGCTTGAGCAGTTAGCCAATGCATAAAAAGGGGTTTATATGCGACATATGCGATGCATAGGCATGCCACATGAAGGGGGTCATTATAGAAGATCGTAGACAGATAAGTGCAATTTTAAACATTTTAATGGGTTCATGCATCTCCTTTTGCCTATTAGCTCCATGCAATTCATTTTGCATTAAAGTGAAAGGCAATTCAATCTGTTGCCATATACCTTTCTTAAAAAATGAGCAAAACCAAACTGTACCATTTGTTACATTTGTATTTATGTGCACACACTTCCTATGTTGTTTTGGCACCAGACTTACAAAAGGAATTATGCAAATTAGGTAACATCTTAAACCACAATATGCAAAATGCAATTTCAGATCTTGCAGGCAGCAGCAGAGGTTCTGTCGTACTATGCAGACATATGCTGTGGAACCGGTATGGCCAGCACAGGAAAGTCCCTATAGTTTGACATTTATGGTAACTTTTTGTTTGTTAATAATTAAATTACAATCTGTATATAAATGAATAATACAAAATCCAGTTCTTCCATTATCTGTTGGGGGCGTATATCAAGGAAAAGGGAAATCAATGGGTCAACATTCCATATGTACTTCAGAAGAGCCACTAGAAGTGATTTTTCATAGTAGCTGCTGGGTTGGCTCTATTCCCAGTGGGACCAGGAAGTGCACGTATCACTAGAATCCAATGTCATGTGCAATTCCCCACATCAGTACATCTGTATAGCCCATAAGAAAAAATAAGATGCCGATAGACCCAACATATGCCTCTAGAGATCTCAGAGAGACCAAGTGTGTTATTCATGGAGGAAATAAACAGCGGTTCACTGCTTCCTATAATTCATACAGACATGGTTCTAGTTTGGTGTCATTTATATGCCAATTGTATTTTCTCATGTGAGGGTAATTTTATTTAAAAAAAAATTTGTGAGAGCAGCTTCTCATTTTCCACAGGTTCACACGTCACTGAAGTTGTTTACTGCTACAAATTGATATAGCACCCCGTATCAAACTGTTTATAAATGCTGATTAATCCAAACCACAAAAATTGTCATCCAGTTTTTTTTTTTTATTAAATTAAATCTTACTGCTATTGACAAAACAACTACTGTTTATAAAGAAATAATTGTGATGGGTAATAAATAAATCCTCTGGTGTGTACATTACCGCGGGAAGTAGGTGTGCTGGGGGTGCTGCAGCACCCCCTGGAGTGTAGCCCACGAAAAAATGGGGGTGCTGGGGGTGCGGTATTAAAAATAAATGAATGAACAATATGTAATACAAAATAAATAATATTAATTTTATTAATTAGTATATTCATTCAAATTCATTGAAAAAAGTAGCCTAAGCCTACAATGACAAGAAGCAACGGCTACATATGAGTTAAGTTTAATCAAATTGACTGTGAAAGTCGATTAAACATATTAAACTGACTTAAAAATAATTTGTTGCCATGATTTTTGGATTATATTATAACCTGTATCATGTCTCTGCCATTCCCAAATTAAGAATTAACAACAATTTCTACAGAGAGCAGAGAAAGAGCGAGGGCGTCTACCTCAGCAGCAACAAATCTTGCATTCTCACATCTTTAGTGCTTATTTTGATCTTTAACGTTAGGTCTTTCCTATTCTTGAAATAAAATTCATTCTTAAGGTTGATTCAATATTACTCTTAATGAAAAACACACACACAACATCAACAATGCTACAATGACAAAGTAGCTTATATTAAACATAAAACTTTTATGAACAGATAAGAACAAATAAGATATTAACAAATTAACAAATAATTCAAATATCCCCTCACTATTTTTGACTTTAAAAAAAAAAATATATATTTTATTGTAATTTGTTTGTTTGTTTGTTTTTTGGGCTGATGTGCCAACATTTTGTTTGCATTCAGTAGCCTATACGGCAGCATTTTTGTGCCATGTTTAAAAAATAACTAAATAAATTAAACTAATGCCATAATATTTTAAGAATAAAGTCAAAATTAAGATAATAAAATCATGTTATATAATCTTAAAATTCCACCCATACTCCTCAAAAAAAAAAAAAAAGTCTGTGGCATCCGTCATTCTTTTGAATTTTTTTAACACTCTGATTGAGGATTCATGAGACATTCGTTTGTATTAAGTTGTTCTGATTTTTCAACATACATTCACATATTCATGTTTATTTTGTGCTGCAAATATTAAAGAAGAACATATAATTGATTCAAATGGAGCTTGAACTGAGGCGAATTCTCACTACAAATTAAAGAGCGTAAAAAAGACGTTTGTTGTTTGTATTTTATCTTAAAATTGACAGAAGGCTGAGACTTTGTAGTAACAAAGCGCAAAGCTGCGATTATTGGGTGGCTTGCGTGCTACAAATAATGAATGGACTTGAAAACTTTAAGCAACATTTCCAAGCATTAGCCTATAGCCTACCCTAAATAAAACAGCTTGTGAATAGTCACGATTCACGTAACTTTATTTACTTCCGAAAAATCAACAATAGGGCCTAAGTTAAGTTAACCGAGTTGGAGCCCATAACATTTGGGGGGGCCATACACATTTTTTGCATATGGGCCCGGGGCTGACTTGCTACACCACTGAATAAGACTGATGTACCCGGGTTGTAACACAAATAAATAGCCTATGGATTTCCCCTCAGGCTACCTTAAAACGTTCGTAGTTTGTGGTTTATTATCTTATTAAATAAAACACATCAGCCATAAAATAGTACAATGGCAAATTCGCATATATTAAAATCTACCTTGCATTGACAAAATGAATAAGTTGGATATAGCCGTTGTAACCCAAATAATTAAGTATTTTCCCTTATTTAAAACGAATGCTTAGTTTGTGGTTCATTGTTATTTTTTTAATGAAAACCAGCAACAAAGACACTCACTTATAGGTTATTAAACGAATAAATGAAAGTTTTATTAACAAAAGTTGCGCTTTGCATCCGCCATCATATAGTGTCAGTCTTCTCTTTACCCAACTTTAACCAACGCAGTCTGACCTGGAAAGAGAATTGATTAGTTCATCTATCGAGTCTTCGTCGCACAGTTCCCCCCCCCCCCAGTTTTATTTCTCAGCCCCCCCCAGCTCAAAATACGTTCCCTCGAGAGATGAACTATGGGTGTGCAAAGTTCTGTATTCTGGGCGGAAATCAATAGGATGTCTGAGGATTGTACACTAATGACTGTTCTGTTAACAGCATGGACAAATGGGAAAAACAATGATAGAGTAGTGGCCAAAAAGCATTTACTTTTACTTTCACTGCATTAAATACAGATTCGCTTGCATTGAGAATAAACATAGTTTGACCACAACGTGTTTAGTCTCAATGTCACAAAGTGCCATTAGTGTCCGCCATGCACCCTATGATGTGCACTTACTAGTGTTGGGTCGTTCTTGAACGATTCGTTCATTTTGAATGAATCTTTAATGTGACTCGGGAGGAACGAGTCGTCTCGGAGAGTGATTCATTCAGCCGTGCATGCGCAACATCATATAGGTTCTGTACTGGAATTAGTCAAGTAGTTCACCTGGTTCGAGTCTTCGGGTTTTTCCAAGTCGTTCGTTCATCACGTGACAGCCCCATACACTTAACCAATGCAGTCTGAGCCGGAAAGAGAATTGATTAGTTCATCTCTCGAGTCTTCGGGTTTGAGTCGTTCATTCATCACGTGACAGCCCCATACGCTTTAACCAATGCAGTCTGAGCCGGAAAGAGAATTGATTAGTTCATCTCTCGAGTCTTCGGGTTTTTCCGAGTCGTTCGTTCATCACATGACAGCCCCATAAGTTTAACCAACGCAGTCTGAGCCGGAAAGAGAATTGATCAGTTCATCTCTCGAGTCTTCAGGTTTGAGTCATTCATTCATCATGTGACAGCCCCATAAGCTTTAACCAATGCAGTCTGAGCCGGAAAGAGAATTGATTAGTTCATCTCTCGAGTCTT
>NW_015506654.1:0-17511 GCF_001515645.1 Sinocyclocheilus grahami | reverse complement strand
CCCATCCCCCTTTCCCCGTGCCCCCCCCCCCCCAGTTTTATTTCTCAGCCCCCCCCAGCTCAAAATACGTTCCCTCGAGAGATGAACTATGGGTGTGTAAAGTTCTGTATTCTGGGCGGAAATCAATAGGACGCCTGAGGATTGTACACTAATGACTGTTCTGTTAACAGCATGGACAAATGGGAAAAACAATGACAGAGTAGTGGCCAAAAAGCATTTACTTTTACTTTCACTGCATTAAATACAGATTCGCTTGCATTGAGAATAAACATAGTTTGACCACAACATGTTTAGTCTCAATGTCACAAAGTGCCATTAGTGTCCGCCATGCACCCTATGATGTGCACTTACTAGTGTTGGGTCGTTCTTGAACGATTCGTTCATTTTGAACGAATCTTTAATGTGACTCGGGAGGAACGAGTCGTCTCGGGGAGTGATTCGTTCAGCCGCGCATGCGCAACATCATATAGGTTCTGTACTGGAATTAGTCAAGTAGTTCACCTGGTTTGAGTCTTCGGGTTTTTCCAAGTCGTTCGTTCATCACGTGACAGCCCCATACACTTAACCAATGCAGTCTGAGCCGGAAAGAGAATTGATTAGTTCATCTCTCGAGTCTTCAGGTTTGAGTCGTTCATTCATCACGTGACAGCCCCATAAGCCCAAACCCGAAGACTTGTCAGATAAGAGGTGAGGTGAGCTAATCATAGACTGAAGACCCAGGTAAACAATGAATTAATCTTTTCTGTTTCTTATAGCAGTTTTGTATTGTTTGTAGTGTGATCAACGTTTGCGTAAGTAGTAGATGTATTAGGGAAGTAACACGTAACATTTTAATTATATTTAGCTAAAATTAAGGAAAATGACTCGAAAAAAGATTCATTCATTTTGCTGAACGAGACTCAAAGGTCCGAGTCGGTAAAATGATCCGAACTTCCCATCACTAACACTTACGCAGAGCTTGCACTCAGGCGGCTGTGCAGCAGAATCACACATTGTGTGGAATGCTATGTCCCACAATGCAATGCAGTACAAAATCTAAATGCGAATACACATTTAAATATAAAACAAAAATGGAAAGTTCAGACAGAAGCGTTGTGTGTACTTTGACATTTGCTCTGATCTCTGTAAACACTATCCCATTTTGCACTGTGCCTTCATTTTCTATCATTGTTCACCCTTCATTTGCCAGCAGTGATGGTAAAACAACCATCAGAGCTCAATAGGAACAACCGTGTGTACGTCACTCTTCCCGAACGCAAGCTTTTAAAATCCATCTGTGGTTGAGGATGCGGGTGTTTTGACACCTTAAACACTGTGTTTATCTCTTAACAGGCTTTTTATACAATCACAGGCAGTACAAGTCATCAAGATTTGTCACTAAACTATTGTCTTTGAAGGAGACTACAGAAAAACATGAGATCTATATCACTCTCTGACGTGCAAACTTCTCCAGGCTCTCCTTGACCATGACATTATAAAAACAACTTCAGGCATATTTGACATTCATGGCTCATTTAATTTCCTCTGAAAAGGCGTAGGTATGCCTTTTGTCACATTTGCTCAATAATGTTTCTTTTGTGAAATCCAGAAGGCCCTAGTGAATGTTTCAGTAGCTGGTTGCACTATATGACTCTTACAGTGGAATTCTTATTGTTGCCCACATTTTTCACATGTCGTTTTGGCTGTGGAGAGAGAGAGAAGGCTGAAAAAACACAACAGTTGTGCTTCTGTCAGCTAGAATGATTTATAATTATTATTTTCTTTCAATCATTGTACATATACAAGGTCTATTTTTCTTACTGTGTCCCACCACCCTTAAAGGGTTAGATCACCCAAAAATGAAAATTAGCTTGTGTTTTACTCACCCTCGAAGCATCCTAGGTGTATATGACTTTCTTCTTTCAGACGAATCCAGTCGGAATTATATAAAAAATGGTCTTTGATCTTTCAAGCTGTTTAATGGCACTCAGCGGGTGTTGCAGTTGAACAGTCCACAAGTCGTCAAATAAAGCTCGCGCACTCATAATAAAATGTGCTGAAGACGGCTCCGGGGGATGAATAAAAGCCCCCTGTAGCGAATCCATGAGTTTTTGTAAGAAAAATATCCATATTTCAAACGTAATAAACAATTTTCTCTCACTTCCGCTGACTGTCATCCACTGAAGCAGTTCCGGCGGATGACGTAAGACGTCGGCGTTGCGTGATAAGTGACGAATGCAGAGAGAGAACAAAACAAAACATTGGTCACGAATTAGAAGTACAAACCGAAGATTTGCAAAGAAAAAAGTCGGAGGATTTCGATATAAACAAAGAGGAGACTGGTTTTCCTTTGCTAAAGTAAGGAAACTTTGCTTCCTTTGCTCCTATTAAACAAACTTGCGAGACTAGCATATCTCAGAGGCGCGCGCGCTGCGCATACGTCATATGCCTTCCGCCGGAACGGATCTGCGTATGATAGATAACGGAAGTGAGAGAAAAGTGTTTATTACGTTTGAAATATGGATATTTTTCTTACAAAAACTCATAGATTCGCTACAGGGGGCCTTTATTCATCCCCCGGAGCCGTCTTCGGCACGTTTTATTATGAATACGCGAGCTTTATTTGACGACTTGTGGACTGTTCAACTGCAACACCTGCTGAGTGCCATTAAACAGCTTTACTTTATTTAAGTAAAACACAAGTTAATTTCATTTTTGGGTGAACTAACCCTTTAATAACTTTTACCTAATTTTTTAAAGGTGCTGACACATAGACACCCCCCACATAGACTCTTTGGGCCAGATTTACTAACAGCTTGCGCCATCACAAACCGTCTTTTGGCATTAAAATAGTACTGTCAGGATTTACTAAAGATGCGCAGTGAAGAATTTGAGCTGAAAAGGTGTGGACAGTTATTTTTGCACCTGACCTTATTGAATATGCATTTATAGCAGTTTCCCTTTCAGACGCAAACTTTATGCGAGGAGAGTATTAAAATGAATCACGCAACGTGATTTACTAATATTTGCCCTCGTCAAATTACTGGTATTTGCACCATTATTTAATTCCCAAAAAAGCATGTCTTAAAATATTTTGCGCCTGTGTCGTAAGTAGATCACCCGCACCTGATGAGCATCGGCTCTGCTTTTTTCGCCACTACGCTAATTTGCGCTGCGCTTGGTATATTGCGTTGGTCGATATGTAAATGAGATGTTGCGTCTGTGTTCTTTAATTTGCATGTTGTCAGTAAATCACTCGCAGAAATTTCAAAATTTCCCATCAGTGCTGTTTTGGAATTGCGCTCTCATGCTAATTATCCTTTGTTTGTCTTATTACTAATTATGCATGTACGTATACAATTGTATATGTAGTAATGCTCTGTTATGCTCCAATAATTAATTGGCTGAAAATCCATTTAAACATGTAAAAAATCCTCATCCTATAATCACAATCAACTGGAACAGAAAATTCATGAAAATACAGTGATCCACAGGTGTGGGAATCTAGATGATTGGCAAATGTAAGTGAGCCGATCTGTCAACACATTCACAGTAAGGACGGATGGGGATTGTCCGTCAGACAGCTCTTCCTGAATCTAGAAGAGATGTCGGTCATTCATTTATAACCTCTAGCACTGTCGGTGCCATGACGTAAAATGCAATGCTTCTGAATGGATGGAAAGTTGCCTTGTGACTAATATTGACAGTTTTTTTTTGTGACTGAATGGAGCCTTAATAGACCACTTTTAAATGAAATAGTTAATGTAAAGAACTACTCCTCTGGCTATTCTGCTGTGACACTTGTGTAAGATAAAAGTGTTTCCTGAGGTGCACTAATAATCTTATTGATTGAACACTTTCATAGTTAAGACGTAAATGGTCATTTTCTACCATGAATTTAGCCTCTAATTTGAACTCTCCGGTGGAAGGGGTGTATTTGTCTAAGACTTCAATCAAAACACCCGCTGCTGTGGTTGGCTAACATTTTGCATATGAAATGAGCACTACATGGGGAATTCTCTCAAAAACTGTGTTTTTACTATTACAGCCACCAAGATTAATAATCGTGAAAAGTGTTGATTGCAGCATCATATTCAGAGCTACTCTGGTTGCATCAAAGGTTGCAGTGCTGCACTATAGCCGGACACAGTCATGTCTACTCAGCACACAATGTAATGATCTCCTTATTTTTCCATCTTAACAAATACAGTGAAAACAATGTAAATAAGAGACTCATTGAGCAGTATTAACCAAGTCATTGTATATAACAGGAGTTTTGGTGAAAATGCAGAAATCAAATCACTGACAAGATTGATTGCTTTCTGCAATAATTACAATATAGAGAACATTTTGATTTTCCATTTCATGACCCCATTAACTAATTATGTCATTAATGCAATGAACTTTAACATTATACCTTTTAAATGACACATTTTGGGGCCACTGTATATTGGTTCCAAAAAGCGTTTGTGGATGGAAATTTATGAACTAAACTTACAAGAGCGCATTATGTGCAAAGAAAATTCTGCTCACTTTGTTGTGTCGTTTGGGCTGCGAGGATAAATCACATTAATATTCTCTCGCTGTCATACAGTACTTTATTGAGCAAAGCAAAATGGTTGATTTGTTCAAGGTTTTCATCCAAAGAAAACTCCCAAGGCTTTTTTTCCCCGGAAGGGCCATTTATTTTGTGTACAGCTTATCAACACTCATTTTATGACTTTGTATATGTGGAGGAGTTCTGCTTTATTCTCTAAGAAATGAATCACCTCGACAAATGAAGGGGCTCATTAAATTTGTAAATGAGTTTATGAAAGCTATTTGCTTACGGATTCAAGCCGTCAATGTGACAACTTAACTAGACAAGCTATGTGCGTATTAATGTTTGTGATGTTGACCGCTGTTAATCTAAGCAGTAGCTGTACTTTATTTACATAGATAGACTGACATTAGCAAATTACTAACAGCAGTTATGAGTTTGCTTGTATGCTTTTCAGCCTTTCGCCAACAGCTGACATTAAGCTGATATTCCTGCCTGATCTGACCCATAAACATTGCATTCATTGGCATATTCAAATTTAGTCAGGTTGATTCAGACATATTGGCCCGGTTTCACAGATGGGGCTTAGTTTATGCCAGGACTAGGCCTTAGTTAAATTAAGATATTTAAGCAGCTTTTACAAAAATGCATTAGAAGAAAACGTTACAGGTGTGCATCTTGACAAAGAACAATGGCACTGACATATTTTAAGATATTTTAAGACATTTTAGTCTGGGACTAGCTTAAGCCTTGTCTGTGAAACCAGGGGATTAAATATTATGTTTGTTAAATTAAATGTTTTTTATTATATATAGCTTTCTCTATTCTATCTACTTGTTTTCTTTTTATTTATTATATATATAAAACACACACACACAAAAACTTGCTTTGTGTACTGTGAATAGGCTAACCAAGACTTGTTATGGCACTTGCGTATCATTGCTCTTTTGTTCATTTTGATTGCTTCTGTTGTCCTCATTTGTAAGTCACTTTGGATAAAAGTCTGCTAAATGATTCAATGTAAATCTTAATATATATATATTTAGGTTGCCTTACAAATTAACTGATTTTAACAGTATAAAGCAAGCATAAAATACATTAATAATAATAAAAAATACTGCTGAATTGCTGTCTGTTACGTTAAAATGTATCCCTATTCTGAAATTATGCAAATCGTATATACATATGATAGTATATATTTAACATTTGTATATAATCATAGTTGTGCTTTTTCATCTCTAAACTATTGTAAATGGCGTCTTGATGTTTTGAGTCTTTGTAATTATATTTATGTGCTCACAAGCTGTCATTACAGCACAGACAGATAAATTAATATGTACTTGTAACTGTGTCATGAAAAGCTCCCGCAGTACCAGAGCTCAACCCTCTGAACGATTCTGTAGTTGAGATGTGATCTCATTATACCTTTGATGGCTTGGATGACATGTGACAAGAGGGAGTCTAATAGACAGCAGGTAAACTTGTAGGTGTAATGAATGATAAGATGGATAGGAAGGGATAAGAGTGATTTATAGCCTATCAGACGGTTACATAGCATTTCATTTAGAAAATACCTTAGTCTTTGATGTAAATACCTTAATATGGCAATATCATGGTATTACCACGTGATGCCATCACTTTACCATGGTACCACCACAGTAACACATTCTGTCATTAGAGTTGATCAACTCATCCTGTATTCACACATATTGTCATATTAGTAAAATCAATTAAGGTCAATATGTGTGTGTCATCCTCATGACATTCTATTATTATTGTACATGCTTAATTTGGGAGTGGGTGGTGTGAGTCTGTGTTATCACAACTCTAAAATAGGCCTACTTTTCTTTTTGCAAAATATATTTTTTCTGCTCCTTTGATTCTGAGAAATGTGAGGACTTGTGAGACCATTACGGTTGAATGGTTTGACACTTGGCTCGCATTTCATTAGTAACCAGCATGTGTGTTTTCAGTTTGTCAGCAGTGCGCTCTGCGATGAAACCCAAGCAGATGGTAGAGGAGCTTCAGACGGGCAGCCAGCGTGTGGAGAGGCGCTTCCTTCAGAGCCACAAGGAGACTACAAGACAAGGCTGGCATCTCTGATCACACAGACCAGGATCTCCATGCAAGATGTTCCCACCTCCATGAAACCCCAGGAGACACACATGTGATGCTTACAAGAGAGCCTGAACTGATCGTAACTGTGACTGCACATTAAAAAGCCTATTAAAGGCAGCACACGTCAAGCATCTTAAAAGCTATTCCTTCCTCAATTGAAGATGCACAAAGTAATTTTAATCGAAATGAATGAATAGTAAAATTATGTTTGCTTACAAACTCAAGGTCAGGTTTCACCCCAAAATCAAAAGTAAGAAGTAATAATAGTTCTATACAACAGACTCATTCATTTTTTTCTTTCTTTCTTATTTTGCTGTGAAATCTGACCAGTTGATAACTGTTTTAATACCATTCACCCAATAAGAGCATAAGAACTGACATGTAATCATTAGTGCACTTTTATGTACAATCATCCAGTCAAATAGTGATTGCTCTGAAATTGGCCCTACTGTCCACCAGTGGCGGTATTTCACAAAACCATAGGATATGTCAGTGGCGTAAATCGGGGGTGGGGGGGTATGCACATTACTAAGTTGAAAAAAGTTGGTAATGCATGTGGCTTTATCAGACACTTGCACTTAACATTTTATGAAAATCAAGCTCAAATGGAGTTAACAAGGTTTTTGATCAGCGAATGACGGAGATCTGTGTTTTGTCTGTCATTACAACGGCTGCATCTGAGGCAGCAAGTGCATCGCATTATACGCTTTCATCAACTTACAGGTTATAACATTTATTGTAGCTATATGGGTGCTTAGTTTTTCATGTCGTTTAATACACTTCATGATAGACGATGAAGCGCTATATACACAGGATATTTAAAACGTAGCCTACAAAAGTAGCTTATTGGTAACAACTAGACAGCAAAAGCTATTCTCCACTCTTCAAACACACACAAAAGATCAACCTTTATAAACAGTGTTTTAGTGAAGAAAACTTATTTATTCAGACATCATTTATTATTTACCCTTGCATTACGAACAAGCCGAGATCTATCTCCAGGCTTTGTTCTGAATGGAAGCAGGGTTAAGTTAAAAGGTTTTGCTGACAGTTTAAGGATCCATAGCGTTAAACAGTTTAGTGACAAGCTCTTTTGAATGCTTTTCATTGGTTAAATATTTGTAAAACCTTCAAACAGACATAAGGAAGACCAATAGCAGTGATTTAAAACGAAATATAATAGAGAATTTGGATTTTCCACGGCACACCTGACTGGGCTAGGGTATGGCGACTGCCTTACTCTGCCATACGGAAACGCCACCCCTGCTGTCCACATCACATTTACACAATCACAGTGCCTTTGATATAAGATGGCCTTTTCAGTTCATTCATTAAGAAAACATATACATACACATACCTCTCTGTAATGACTGAACTCAAAAATGCAAATTCATAATAGAACAGTGTCTATAATATAATATTCATGTCTAGGTTCTGTGGGCTTTAACATCTATCTGACATGGCTTCTTTCTCCAAGCACTCAACTCTAAAATACCCTTCCTTGCAAAACCCTCAAAGATATTTCATACGTGTCATTTTTTTCCACAATCAATTTTCATTTAGAGCACAAAATAGGCCTGAAATCTGATTACTTAAGCCATTTACTGCAGACACACAGTTCTGTCAAAAGCTGCATTAATGGTGCCTGAACAAAATCAATATTGGCCAGTCAATACTTGTTTGTCCGATTTTGATACTCTGTTCCAGGGTTTCCTAACTGGGCATTCACAATTTCAAATGATAATATAATATATAATATAATATAATATAATGTAATATATATATAGGTAATTATTCACACACTGAAGGGTGAAGAAAGCAAACCCTTGAATTTAGTAACTTGAATACTGACATATTTTCAGCATTTAAACATACAAAACTGAAGTTTTGACGACACCTAAAAATGAATCTTTATGAATATTGAAATCACGGCATTGATTTTATTATTGTTGTTGTTTTTAGTTGTCATATCAATGACCTTATGTTTTCAATTGCATTATTAAATTGTTTACTCTCTTAATATGAAATTATAACATTTCGTTCTGTTCTGTGATTTCTGCTGCCAGCTCATTTCCACGAATAGGCCTACATGTTGAACAAGACTTAACTTTAAACCCTTAAAATAAATAACATTTCTACAATCGTTTAACCTTTACTTGTCATGTAATGTTTGCTTTGTTTACCATGGGCCACAAAAGGCGTTTTCTCCGACATGCTCTGACTGACAATAGAACTATAAAATACACCAAAAACGCATAATTACGAAATGAAACAATTTTATTCGTGCGCTGTAATCCAAATCTTCAGAATCCATACGACTGCGAGGAACAGACCCAAATCCAAGCCTTTATTCGGCGATCTTCATCTCCATCCCGAGCAGCGAGTCCAGTGACCGTAAGAAGCAAAGCCTGCACCTCTCTTTACAAATGCAAGTGTTGCCACTTCAAACGACAGGTTTTACGGCAGGAAAATGTAATGCTCATTGCCTCTTGCCTTCTGCTCTGCACATCACAAACCTTCTGTATTCTGCCAGAGAGGACTGCGGCTGCAACGTATCATCATTTGGATTACTTTTGGTACATGCTTCTGACATTTTTGCAATAAATAAATTATTGTAATTGCATTTATCTGTCTGTCATGTTTTTCTTATACTGTACAGAAATAGTAATGTAGGAGTGGGATTAGCAACCATAAAAATATTTATAATGCTATTGTTACTAAAATTTTAATTTTCCTGCATATTTCGGTCAATTGTGTTTTATATCCTTTTATATTCGCGATAACATGGGTAGGTTTAGGTTTGGGGGTAGGTTAAGGGATCTAAAAATCTGAATCACTTATTGATAAAATGATAAAAATGCATCGATGCGAATTTCTTAATGATATAAAAGATACGTAAATATTTTATGTTTTTTAGCTAAAAATACGTAGCGATTTGCACGTTTTAAATGTTGAAATACGTCTAAATTGTACGTTTTAGCATCAATAAAAATTTCGGAGATCTGTGTTTTGTCTGTCATTACAACGGCTGCATCTGAGGCAGCAAGTGCATCGCATTATACGCTTTCATCAACTTACAGGTTATAACATTTATTGTAGCTATATGGGTGCTTAGTTTTTCATGTCGTTTAATACACTTCATGATAGACGATGAAGCGCTATATACACAGGATATTTAAAACGTAGCCTACAAAAGTAGCTTATTGGTAACAACTAGACAGCAAAAGCTATTCTCCACTCTTCAAACACACACAAAAGATCAACCTTTATAAACAGTGTTTTAGTGAAGAAAACTTATTTATTCAGACATCATTTATTATTTACCCTTGCATTACGAACAAGCCGAGATCTATCTCCAGGCTTTGTTCTGAATGGAAGCAGGGTTAAGTTAAAAGGTTTTGCTGACAGTTTAAGGATCCATAGCGTTAAACAGTTTAGTGACAAGCTCTTTTGAATGCTTTTCATTGGTTAAATATTTGTAAAACCTTCAAACAGACATAAGGAAGACCAATAGCAGTGATTTAAAACGAAATATAATAGAGAATTTGGATTTTCCACGGCACACCTGACTGGGCTAGGGTATGGCGACTGCCTTACTCTGCCATACGGAAACGCCACCCCTGCTGTCCACATCACATTTACACAATCACAGTGCCTTTGATATAAGATGGCCTTTTCAGTTCATTCATTAAGAAAACATATACATACACATACCTCTCTGTAATGACTGAACTCAAAAATGCAAATTCATAATAGAACAGTGTCTATAATATAATATTCATGTCTAGGTTCTGTGGGCTTTAACATCTATCTGACATGGCTTCTTTCTCCAAGCACTCAACTCTAAAATACCCTTCCTTGCAAAACCCTCAAAGATATTTCATACGTGTCATTTTTTTCCACAATCAATTTTCATTTAGAGCACAAAATAGGCCTGAAATCTGATTACTTAAGCCATTTACTGCAGACACACAGTTCTGTCAAAAGCTGCATTAATGGTGCCTGAACAAAATCAATATTGGCCAGTCAATACTTGTTTGTCCGATTTTGATACTCTGTTCCAGGGTTTCCTAACTGGGCATTCACAATTTCAAATGATAATATAATATATAATATAATATAATATAATGTAATATATATATAGGTAATTATTCACACACTGAAGGGTGAAGAAAGCAAACCCTTGAATTTAGTAACTTGAATACTGACATATTTTCAGCATTTAAACATACAAAACTGAAGTTTTGACGACACCTAAAAATGAATCTTTATGAATATTGAAATCACGGCATTGATTTTATTATTGTTGTTGTTTTTAGTTGTCATATCAATGACCTTATGTTTTCAATTGCATTATTAAATTGTTTACTCTCTTAATATGAAATTATAACATTTCGTTCTGTTCTGTGATTTCTGCTGCCAGCTCATTTCCACGAATAGGCCTACATGTTGAACAAGACTTACCCTTAAAATCTTAAAATAAATAACATTTCTCCAATCGTTTAACCTTTACTTGTCATGTAATGTTTGCTTTGTTTACCATAAAGGCGTTTAGGCGTTTTCTCCGACATGCTCTGACTGACAATAGAACTATAAAATACACCAAAAACGCATAATTACGAAATGAAACAATTTTATTCGTGCGCTGTAATCCAAATCTTCAGAATCCATACGACTGCGAGGAACAGACCCAAATCCAAGCCTTTATTCGGCGATCTTCATCTCCATCCCGAGCAGCGAGTCCAGTGACCGTAAGAAGCAAAGCCTGCACCTCTCTTTACAAATGCAAGTGTTGCCACTTCAAACGACAGGTTTTACGGCAGGAAAATGTAACGCTCATTGCCTCTTGCCTTCTGCTCTGCACATCACAAACCTTCTGTATTCTGCCAGAGAGGACTGCGGCTGCAACGTATCATCATTTGGATTACTTTTGGTACATGCTTCTGACATTTTTGCAATAAATAAATTATTGTAATTGCATTTATCTGTCTGTCATGTTTTTCTTATACTGTACAGAAATAGTAATGTAGGAGTGGGATTAGCAACCATAAAAATATTTATAATGCTATTGTTACTAAAATTTTTATTTTCCTGCATATTTCGGTCAATTGTGTTTTATATCCTTTTATATTCGCGATAACATGGGTAGGTTTAGGTTTGGGGGTAGGTTAAGGGATCTAAAAATCTGAATCACTTATTGATAAAATGATAAAAATGCATCGATGCGAATTTCTTAATGATATAAAAGATACGTAAATATTTTATGTTTTTTAGCTAAAAATACGTAGCGATTTGCACGTTTTAAATGTTGAAATACGTCTAAATTGTACGTTTTAGCATCAATAAAAATTTACAAAAATTAAAATTTTGTGCTTGTAAATGTTACGTATTAATACCTACGTATAAACGAGACCAGGCTGGACCTGACCCAATCGCAATTCTTTATATATGCCTTTTATATTCTCTCTGTATATATTGTATCGTTAACTGTTCATTTTGTATCTGCATCTCTTTCAGCAAAATAATATATATACAAAACATGAAAAATATTTTAAAGGTCTAGTCATTATCTTAATCACTTGGTGCCCCCTTATTGGTTAGTGCCCCAGGGCACTCGCCCAATCCCGTCTATGGATAATCCGGCCCTGGTTGTCTTAATAGCACAGCTTTCTTTAGTTCATGCCACAGCATCACAGTTGTCTTAAGTTCAGGACTCAAGAAAACATTTCTTTATTTTTTTTCAGCCATTCTTTAGTAGGTATTACTTGTGTGCTTTGAATCATTTTCTTGTTGCATCACCAAACCTCTGTAAAGCCTGAAGTCATGAACTGCTGTCTCAACATTCTCCAGTGAAATGTCTTGATACATTTTATAATTCCTTGTTACTTCAATGAGTGCAAAATATCCAGACCTTGAGGCAGCAAAGCAGCACAGCTGGAAAGAGGTGTTAGTGTGCCCTTTTTCTTGTAATAGACACTGTACATTTTTGCCATAAAGTTCAACATTTCTCTCAACTGTCCACAGAAGCAGTGTGGATCATCCAGGTTGCCCATCTTATAAGGCAAATATAAGACATGCCTCAATAATACAGTATACAGTATATATATATATTTTTTAGCATTTTCTAGCTGTAATGTTTTTTTTTTATTTTGCTTTTGGGATTGATGCATGGTTCACACTAAGCAATCTTTCTTGAGAGAACAGATTTGAAGAACAGATTTGTAAATAACCAGTCTTTGTGTTCTGTTATTTAAATGTCAACAGTATGGTCACTATATGGAAACCAGAAAAGAAAATAGTCAGGATACGCATGGACCCAAAAGATTTGAATGCTGCAATTGAAAGAGAGCATTATCCGATGACAACAATTGAGGAGGTGGTGACAAGAATGACTGGTGCTAAAATATTCACCACACTCGATGCACAGTCTGGTTACTGGCAAATAAAATTGGACAAAGAGAGTTCCAAGTTATGCACCTTCAACAGTCCTTTTGGAAGATTTGCATACAAAAGACTACCATTCGGAATCAGCTGTGCTGGAGAAATGTTTTAAAGGATTATGTCACAAACATTTGAAGACTTGGAAGGGGTTGAAGTGATTGTGGATGACATACTGATCTGGGGGGAAAATGAGAAGCAACATAACGAGAGACTTGAAAAAGTAATGCAGCGCATCAGAGAAAAGAACATAAAACTAAATCCAGACAAATGTACATTAAGAGCTAAAGAAGTGAGCTACATGGGCCATTTGCTGACTAGGAAGGGACTTAAACCAGACCCGGAAAAAGTGGCCGCCATTAGGAACATGCACAGACCACAGAACAAAACAGAGCTACAACAGTACCTTGGCATGGTCACATACTTAGGAAAATTCCTCCCACAACTGTCTGACGTCACAGCCCCTCTAAGACTCCTCTTGGAAAAGACAGCTGAATGGTGTTGTGAAGAAGCCCATGACAAGAGTTTTGAGCAATTACAAAGGATGGTCTCAGAAACAGTTACTCTCAAATATTATGATCCAGAAATGCCAGTGTAGATGCATCCAGTGGTGGGGTAGGTGCTGTGCTACTACAAAACAACTGCCATATAGCGTTTGCTTTCAAAGCGTTCACTGAAACACAGAAGTGTTGGGCACAAATTGAAAAAGAATTGGCCGCTATTGTATTTGGGTGTGAAAAGTTCTATCAGTACATATTTGGCAGACGCTTCACAGTAGAAAGTGAAAATTATCAGTCCCACACAGATGTTGACACAGCCGATGATGATATACAAGTATGCACCATTGCTTCACTGCCCATCGCACCATCACGTCTGTTGGAAATAAAAACAGAAACGAGAAATGACTCCATTTTGCCCATCGTTAAAAGTTTCGTCCTAAATGGCTGGTCTGAAGACAAACGTGATTTACCTGACCAGGCAAAACCTTACTGGGATTATCGTGATGAACTGACTGATCGAAGATGACATACTCCTAAAAGGTAACCGCATCGTCATTCCACAAAGTAAACAAAGATTCATGTTACAAAAACTCCACACCAGTCACCAAGGCATTGAAAAAACCAAACGACTCGCAAGAGACATAATGTTCTGGCCTGGCATGTCGATGCAAATCACTGACCTGATTTCCAAGTGCCCAGTATGCAATGCATTCAGGAGAAGGAACTGCAAAGAGCCCATGATAGGGCATGACATCCCACAGAGGCCCTGGCAAAAGGTGGGCACTGGTCTTTTTGAATTAGATTCGGAACAGTACATTGTACTTGTGGACTACTATTCCAACTTCATCGAAGTGGAAAAGGTGAAAAACATCAAAAGCACAACCATCATTAACATCTGCAAGCAGCAATTCGCTAGATACGGTATACCTGAAGTGATGATAACGGATAATGACCCAGCTTATGCATCAGCTGATTTTACTCTTTTCAGTCGGTCATATGGAATCAGACACGTTACATCATCACCAAGGTACCCACAAAGTAACGGCAAAGCAGAAAAGGCTGTCCAGGTGGTTAAGTCACTATTCAAAAAAGCAAAGGCAGACAGACAAGACCCATACATCATGCTCCTAGACTACCGAAATACACCCCTGGAAAACCTCCCATCTCCGGCGCAAGTGTTAATGGGGTGTAGGACTCAGACACAGCTACCTACTGCACAAGCACTGCTTACGCCGCAATGTAGGACTGGCATACACAGACAACTCAAAAGCTACCAGCTCAAAACAAAACGGTACTATGATAGAGGTGCCAGACCTCTGCCAGATCTTAAGCTTGGTGATTATGTGCGCGTACAGGAGAATGCACAGTGGAAGCCAGCAAAGGTGGTTGAAGTATGTGAAGCACCACGCTCTTACATCGTGGAAAGTAATGGACAACAAATCAGACGGAATAGAAGACATCTCATACAGACAAGAGAACAACAACAAAACAGCATCACCCATGATTCAGAACAAAAGTGCATTACGAAATTGCCACCAACAGGAGAAGAGGGAAGTAATGAACTGGATGCACATTACAGGGCAGTTACAGAGCCCTGTATCAATGTCCAGTCCAATACGACAGAGCCCAGCATTACAGGAGCGAGATATCCCAAAAGAGTTCGTAAACCACCTATGAGATTAGACTTATGAATTGAGACCATTTGATGATGCATAGTACTGGTAGCTACTGTTTACAGTTAAGTTTGGTCATCCTAAATTGTTAGTAACTATGTCCCCATTTATGTATTAAATACTGTTATTTTCTGTTACTATTTAATTTTAGTGAAAAAAGGGGAGATGTAATATGTGTTGCCTACCAGGTGAGGGCGCTAACAGTTAAGATTCCATTGGAGAGCAGAGCCGAATAAAGTTCAGTTGTTATTGACATACATGTAGTGCAGACTCGTTTATAACAAAGGTCAACCCCTATAAAACCATGGCCAAATCCCCTGCCGGAACTCTCACATGAACAGCAGACCTAACTCTCACATGAACAGCGGATCCCTATCTGCACATAGAAGGATCCGCGCTGATAGACACGGTTTTCAAACACTCCTATGTGCTTCTGTGTGAACGCTGGGTGAAGAGCGTTAAGGGATGATCATTGAAGCCAATCACAGTCATATCTGTTGAGTGCGTGAACACTACGGCCAATCAGCAGTGTTTAAGAATCCGCTCAAATGTTAGCGGGAAATGGACGTTTTTAAAATTGCAGTACCAACTGGTACCGAAGTTGGTACTTTTGACAACACACTACTTCAGACACAATCCCTGTCATGGAACACTCTCAATCAAGAAAAAGATAAAATTGCAGCTTTTATTAAAGAGACCAAAAACAGTAATCCACATCAGGGCAAAAGGCAGAAAAAACTTGCACAACGTAATCCAAAATAAGGAACCTGCAAAAACAGAGCAACAGAAAAGACAAAGTAACAGAATGCAATACTCCAGCAACAAAGGACACAAACCACAGGCTATATATAGAGGTGAACTGAGTATCTCTTAACTACACAAAGTTGAGGGTAATGGACCAGTAATCAAAGCAAGGGGAACTGAAGTCCACAAACAATGGACAATGATCCGGGAGGAGTGCCCTCTATTAGCTGTCACTGGACAGAGCGTTGAGTTATTAGTACTTATAAAGCACATATTCTGCATGACCTTATTATCTATGTAACATACTCCAGATTTAAAATCATGTATATAATAAGATGTTTCATTATTTGTGTATTTTATTTTCAAACACATTTAATTTAAAACTTTTCTGTTGTTGTGCTTAATATATATTGATACGATGATGTCTCATATTTAGCAAATGAGGTCACTCTCCCTTTTTGAGAGACAGACTGTGATCGTCCAATTAGGTTTCAGACAGGCAGAAGTGGGCTGAATCCAGAACGCGCAGCGACGAGGAAGAAGAGCGAGGAGAATGGTGATGCAGTTGTTTTTGCACGCGAGACTGATGTTATTTGGAAATATTCCGATTAAGTTTAGTTAGCAAAGTGCAGAACAAGTGTAACTGTTAAATAGTAAATGCTTGTGGTTGCGTCTGGCGGTTTAGTCATTTTGGTTTAAATTCAGACGGCTGAAGTGACCATTGTGGAACAGCAGGCCTGGAAAGTTCGGGACACGGCTACCACTTGAAACCAGATGGACTACAGCTAAGAGATCCCTTTTTCATTCTCTCCGGGGGTGAAACTGCAACCTCCTACAACTCTTACTGCCTTCATCTGGGATGACATCGCGGCAAGGAGAGATTCTGCCGGGGAAATCACTGTGTTGCTGGGTGAGATTAACACGCATTCGTGAGTAATGCAATTGAATCGGAATACACCTTATTGCTTTTGAACTGATGCCATATAAAACGTGCACCAACAGGAAAGGGCCCCAACAAGTAAAAATACCCGGGTATTTCCATATTAGTGACTTTTCTGTTTGATTTGACTGTAACGAATCAGCTCATGAGGAAATATGAATAATTAATCATAACTAGTTATAATTAATTATGAATATTTAGATCCGCTGTAGATATTTAGCTGACCTCTCAGGGTCAACTGTCCTGGTTAAGGGAAATAACTTTCTTACTGTACAATTCTACAAAAGCTTGTAGCATAAATCTGCATGATTAAGTGACTCCAGTTATAAGCAAACAATGAACCACGTCAAGTGTGATACAAGTAAGGTTTTATTAACTACATAAACACTTAAACTAGTCTAACATACTACATAAACACATAAACTGGTCTAACATCCTACATAAACACATAAACTGGTCTAACATACACATACACACACACACGCATACAGTTGGTATAGGAAAGGGTTAAAGCTTAACTCAGTACAGAGACGCGACATAAGGAATGAAATTTATGGAACCATTTGCATATTCAGCAGA
>NW_015506653.1:220011-220299 GCF_001515645.1 Sinocyclocheilus grahami | reverse complement strand
CCAAAACCTGGATATTTTAGGCAATATAGAAATCCTGGCCAGGACATGTCCCAGGAAAAAGAGGACGTATGGTCAGCCTAACTATATATACTTTTACGAGCACATATTTGTGATTCGCAATTTTGTGGCCTAATGGTGAGAGAGTCAGACTTTTAATCTGAAAGTGGCGGGTTCGAGTCCTAATACCGGCAGGAATTGTAGACAATACTCTGAATGAAGCCTGAGGCATACTTCTGACAGTCTGCACACTGTCCGAGTGACGCAATTTTCATCATCAGAAGTGTCCAC
>NW_015506653.1:215581-216093 GCF_001515645.1 Sinocyclocheilus grahami | reverse complement strand
ATCTGTAACCTTGCAGACTGGTTTATGCAACACATAATGTTTTCCCCTAAAACCAGCTAAGTGCAATCCCCACCCTGCAGCTGATTTCATTGTTGCCAACCTATATTAAGGTTAGGGATTGGTCTTTGTTTCTGCGTTGTTTAGGCAAGCAGCACTGTGACATAAACAATGAAATCTTTGCACTTAACTGGTTTGTGGGGCGGAAGAACACTTGTGCCATCACAAGCACACACACAGTCCCACATCCTTCACCAGCAACTGTGAGCTGTGACGTCAGAGAGTAGACAAGGAGGGGGGAAAACATGTACTATATCAGGGTGACCAAGTTTCAAGTCAAACACACCTAATATGTAACCCGTATTTGCATCGCTTTGACCGTTCTCTGTAGATCCCACCTTCTCATGAGCCACGATTGGTCGATTATGCATGTTATGCATGAAACTACTTTGATCATTAAATTCAGCAGTAGTATGAAAACAGGAAAACAAAGCCAAAACCTGGATATTTTAGGC
>NW_015506653.1:210936-215044 GCF_001515645.1 Sinocyclocheilus grahami | reverse complement strand
GAGATATAATCGCAATTGCGAGTTTATAAGTCCAAGTTTGAGGGGGGAAAAAGACTGATAAGTTCTCAGAATTGCGAGTTATTATTGTGAGATATAATCGCAATTGCGAGTTTATAAGTCCAAGTTTGAGGGGCGAAAAAGATTTATAACTCGCAATTGTGAGTTTATATCTCACAATTCTGACAAAAAAAGTCAGAATTGCGTGATATAAACTCGCAATTGCGAGAAAAAAAGTCTGAATTGTGAGTTCATATCTTGCAGTTCTGACTTTATTTCTCAGAATTGTGACTTTATGTCTCGCAATTGCGAGTTTATAGCTCTCAATTATGACTTTTTAACTCGAAATTTAACTCTGGTTTAAGAAGCGGTCTTTTACTTGACTTCAGCGTGAAAACCATCGATATTCGCGTAATTTTTGTTGAGCGCACCTTCTTCAATTAATAGTAAATATAACCAAAACAGGTTATTATAATTTTTATATGAAAAATAAAATAAATATAAGGAAAACTCGCCCACTTGATTTTGTAATATTCTTTAATTTTGTAGTCCGTATGAAAAGGTGCATTTCTATTAAAGGCACGTCCATGTGGAGATGGCGAGTCAGCGCCGGCATTCGGCAACTTCATCTTTGCACTCGACACTGACTCAGAAAGCACTAGTTTATTAAAAAATAATTAAAATGTCTTCTTTTCCCCCCGACACGTTCAGAATCACTTTGCCGGTGCTTTGAGGCAATTGCTTTATGCGCGAGCTTGATAAAAGATGTGTGTTACGTCACTAGCGGCACCAAACGGAAGAGCAAAAATATTGATTGTTTTACAACAGATTTCGCAAAACACTCCTGCATTTGTGATTGATTGGACAAGCATATCATCTACAAGAGAAAGCTAACCGCTAACATTCCCATTTATTGGCAGTTGCATGACTGGCGTGGCAGCACTACTGATGCACTCTGGGAAGGTGGCGCAGCGGGGTGATGACAGACACAGGAAGGACCCACAAAGCATGAGGTCACTGGGAAGCCACAGCATGATTCTTTAACCTCTATACATCCTCTCATTGCTCGGCCTCTGGGATTCGAGGACTTCTTCTGCATGGGAAAGCCATCAACATGCACCAGATCACCAAGCTTTCTTCCCAACAAGTGGCATTTTCTTGCTTGAGCCCTGCGTATCCATGTCTTGATTTGAATGTGAATTAGATGTGCATTGGTAGAGAGCACCTGGGAAAGTTGACAGTAATGTAAAGTTTTGAAGCTAAATAGGTAACACACTCGCTGCATCTATGCCGAATTGTGATTTGCAGTAGATTCTTGCCACCGGGATCACAACAGGCCAGATTTGCAATGCTGCTACTAACAAACAATTTTAAGATCAGCAGTTGTCCGGCCTCAACCGCTGCATGTGTGGGACACTTCAGAGAGTCCGGATGGGCCGTCTTGGTAGCACCATATGCGGTAGAGATGGACGCCGACAGGGTTTTCTGCTCTGACCCCACTGTTGATCAGCCAGCTGGCCATGTCCAGGTGTCCATGTGCTGTTGCCACATAGAGAGCCACATGCTTCTGAAACCTGCGTCACAGAACATCAAGATCTTGTGAAATCAGTCGCCCTCTGTTTGATGTACCTAAAACACCCAGAACAGACATACTGTAGAAGTGCAGACTAAACCAAAGATGGGGTGTAGTCAAACCTAAACACAGGTTTCTCCTCCGAGAGGTGCCGCTGAACCATTTGTTTGTGTCCTCTGAAACAAGCTCTCAGAAACTCATTCCAGCCTTCCCAAATTTCCAGAAGAAGGTTGCCCCCTGTGACAGAGAGAACCTTTATTAGTGGCGTTTGCTTTTCCTCAGCGATATGCAGTGCATTAACCAGGTACCCCCTCAATCACCCCCCAAAGTAAACCTACACACACACACACACACACACACACACACAAGATTACTATACTTAAATTACAATTTAAGCTTTTCATTAGTGATTTCCTAAAGTTCCTGAGTACAACTCTAGATTAGTGCTTAAACTTCTGCACTGTTCTTTTCACAGTACCGGGAGGTATTCTTGCATACCCAAGCTCTTGTAACTTGGCAGTGCTGTGCAGAATTACAACACCCTGCCAGATTATTACACCCCTCATTAAGGCTGCAAGCCGATTGATTTCTATCCCTAAAACTTACCCACACTTAACCCTAAACCTAATCATACTGGGGACTGAGGAGAGCCCTACTGTCCACATGCTTTTGGCCAGTTGTTAAAGAGGTCATCGGATGCCCATTTTCCACAAGTTGATATAATTCTTTAGGGTCTTAATGGAAAATGTGTAACATAGTTTGGTTAAAATTTCTCAATCAATGGTAGTGTAAAAATTTTTTTTTACCCTGTCAAAAACAGCTATTTTCAGAGCAAGCCATTTTGCAGTTTTTTTCACATAAGCACAGTATGAGAGATCAATCAAGCACAATTGGGTTTTATTAAAAGTTGTATAGAGCCCTAAGTATTGGACATTTGCCACCTCTTTAGTGTGATATCCTCATCTCTAGTGAGGGTCCTGAAGTTTCCTTGGCCAATAAGAAAGTGTTTGATAGGGTAGAAACTCTTCAATAAACTAATGAATAAAAATAACTTTCAAAGTATAACTCTATAGTTGCCAAAAGTCCTAGCCAGTCTGCAGACTTTAGGCAGTCAGAGTTGACAGACTTAACAGAAATCTGCTTAGAATATGAAGGGCATGAAACATGTTTGATATTTTGAACAACTTGATATTGTTTTCATTTGTCGTGCATCTCCTAGCAAAGAGGTGCGTGTTAATGTGTGAGATCGTTGTGTTCAGATTGACTTGAAAGTCTGGTGGTAGTGTCTGACCATCCACAACATATGAGTCCAGACATACTTTTTTATCTGTATAATGTCGTTACACTTTATTTGAAGGTGTCCTTGTTACAGTGTAATTATACATTTAAGTACTGAGTAATATTAATTAACTACATGTACTTAATATATGATTAGGGTTTGGCTTAGGGTTACTTGCATGAAATTAATCAATATAATTAATATATTGTATTGGATTGTTTTTAATATAATTATTACAATAGTAAGTACATGTAACGTGTAACAAGGACACCTTAAGATAAAGTGTTACCCAACCTTTATTTTTGAACTTGGACTTGAGTGCATGCAGTTCCACTATTTGACTGTATGCATGATTTTTTTATTTTTTTTTATAATATTACACAATCTTATATGATATGCCATTTTTGTATACTACACATGATTACGTTCCAGAACCTATATTTCACAAATCACTGACAAAATGGGTAAAATGACTGATCCAGGGAGTTTTTCACAGGGTCAGCTGCCATATATTATAAGCTAGAAAATTATGTTTTAGAAACCATTTCTGTTTCGGACCACAAATTATGTACAAATACAAAATATTTTTGGCTACAGTGCATTAGTGTCTCTACTCTAGACAAACAAATGTTGCAGGCTGAATTAGGGCCCTTTAGGGGCATGAGACTACAGATGTAAAGAGGTCACAGAGTGAAAAGACTAAGGGACCGAATGTGTATTCTCATTAATTCATGTCTAAAACCATGATAAAAGCATCAATCGTTTCTGTTTTTGTGTAGATTAGCTTACAGTGAGTCACTGAAAACATAGCACAGACTGTCTGCAAAAAGCAGCTGAAATCTAGAAAGTACTGTGTATGTGTGTACGTGGGTCAGTACCTTCACCTGACAGTGAATGGTGCTTACTGTGGCAATGCCAAAGTCTGACACAGGTTAAAAGCACTATATAAATAAAGGTGACTTGACTATTATAATCATGTTTATTGTTGCAAGTGTAGCCATTTCATTTAAATTATTTAATCGAATGACAAGCCATGCATGCAGTAATGAGTTCAAGGCAAGAGAATTGGAGAAAAAAGAACATAATTTTATGAAAAGATTAAGTAGCCTATATACTTTGGATTACGGTAAATAGTAGTACGTAAACTTTTTGGTTTCTTTTGTTTTCCTATTACCCTCTAACGTTTCAATATATCGATACAGTTCTGATTTGAAGGGGAAAGGTAACATTTACGCAAAATAATACATTAGAAGTATATA
>NW_015506653.1:177518-210808 GCF_001515645.1 Sinocyclocheilus grahami | reverse complement strand
TTAGAAGTATATATATATATATATATATATATATATATATATATATATATATATATATATATATATATATAAAAAGATTTTCTGTCAGCGGTCAGTTTTTCTCGTTTCACTGCGCATGCGCACATTTTCAACATGGCGGCCCCCGTGAAGTTGCAGTGTCTTGATGACTTTCCAACACACATTCATCCTCTACATGTGCTTATCAACAAATCACAATTCACTCAACAGTTTCCAGACCGCACTGGACCCACACACGCGTTGTTACTGTCACTGATGGAGCAGCAGTCCCCCTGTAATCGGGGCTTTCTGGTGTGCGCGCACATAGCTCCAGAGGAAGAGACCGATGTAAACATTCTCACGTGCCTCGCTGTTTATGTGAGTAAATCTTTCCTCAAACACTACGGCCTGAAGGAGCACTCGCCGGGAACGGTTCGCCCGCAGTGTCTGCTGCCTTTAAAGAAGATTGTCATCGGGGCTCGGACGAAGCAGAGCTTTAAATGGGCTTCTTCAGAGAAGTTCTCCAATGCTCTGCTGATCCTAGCCTCCTGTCACGGACAGACTCTGCTGGCGAGGCAAGGCGATGCTCTGCTCTTACCCTACCATCATTTACTGGGTGAAGAAGCCGCACAGGTGCAGCAGCAGCTGTCAGAGGTGACGGTGCTGGAGTGCACACCTGTCAGCCAGGGCAGGATAACAGTGGACACCAGTGTGGTGCTCTCCGACTGCAGAGATCTGGAGCTCAGCAGCACCGGCATCATGCTAGTGTCCTCTCTCTTTGTCTCTGATTTCGCCCAGTACGCAAGTAGCTTGAGTTCTGGCGGCTCTTTGCTGAACAGTAGAGTGCTGGACTTCAGCGCTTTCTCGCAGGCTCTTGAATGCAGACTCGATGTGCGCGTGCTAGACGCCGCAGACCTCCACAAACCTGGAGGAATACTGTCTAGACTCGAGCGTGATGAAGGACTGGACGCGGACAGCACGGTTTTTGTGAGCAAGAGCTTGTTGCTGAAGCTGGGTGTGTTTAACGGGGAGTGGGTCATTGCGTCCGTCCCAGCAGAGAAGATTAAGAAGACCCCTCCGGCTCAGAGTCCTGTCCTGGCCGAGCAGGGACGTGTTCATCTGCTTGCAATCAAAGCTTTTGACTCAGTTAGACAGCAAGACGTGGATGTGAAGGACAATGTGGGCTTGATTTCACCGGTTCAGTGGTTTAACCTGGCAGAAGGGATGCCTGTGCCTGTTGGAAACAAGACCATCAAGATTAAGGTGAAGTAGTTTAATGACTGTGGCCAACACAATAAAAAAAAAAACTGAAAATTGTTCATTTTAAAATTCACCATTTGAAAAAATGAAAATCAAATTTGTTGTATCACAGTATCGCCATTAAGGTAACACTGGATAATTTGAAATGATTTCATTAATTGGTTTGAGCAGATTTGCCATGTGCCATTTATTTTTATTTATTAATAAATTTTCTTACACTTATATTTGGTTATTTGTTTATAGTTATACATTTAAATATAAGATTAGACCTGGGTGATAATATGGTTTACATTTTGTGATGATATAAACAAAGCAGCCTTATGTGAGGATATACTGCATGAGTGCGAATAAAGATATATATATATATATATATATATATATATATATAAACATATAAAGAAATTAATATATATTTTAAAGCTGTGTGATAATATAGTTTATATATTAAGGTATACTTACATATCCTCTGATATACTTCAGTATAGAGAGAGTAAATACAAATACTTCCCTAAATTAGACAAGCATTTAGATTTTTATACATGTTAAGAGTTCAAAGGGTTTCTTCATAACAGAAAATACCTATATAGTACAATTTATTTAGTTGTAAAATTCCTTATATATATATATACACCTATTCTATAGAATTTTTAATCACAGTTCTGGTAATCGACTGCTGTTCATCTCAGAAATGGCCAGATATTATTTGATCAGTCTGCCACTGTAGGGTAACACTCAGTGAGGTCTGATGGTCGATCAGATGTGTGATTAGGTTTGTGTGTGTGTGATTTGATTGAAGCAGAGGTGGAATAAGATCTCGTCGCGTGCAGAGTCTCAGATCTCCGTGAGCGCGTGTCGATGCGCAGTGCCTCCGTTCGCTAAAGAGCTGCACATTGAAGCCGTCGTATCTCCAAACTACAACTCCCATGGGCCCTTCGACAGCATCCTCCACAAACACTTCAGCTCACCCAGGTGCTCACAGCGCACTTTCAGACATATAGCGTATATGCTCTCTCCCTCTTCCTGGCTTTCCTGAGCGTTGTGTTTGTTTGCAGGCTTGTTCAGCGGGGGAGTATTTTGGGAATCCCGACAGAAGGACATCCTGATCTTATAGAGAACAGCTCTGAAGGAATCCTCAGGTGCGGGTTCATCTTCAGGAGATGCTTTAAAGACCTTTGAAAACCAATCCTCATGCAGGTTCTGTGTTTGGCAGCTGGCCTGTGCTGTATTTCAGAGTAAAGCAGGTGTGTGGTTTCTCTGCGGAGGAGGAAGAGGTTTCTTCATATCTGGCTGATTCCAGTCACACTTCGCTCTACATGGTGAGAAATTATATTAATAATAGTCCAATCAGAATCTGCTCTGTCAGACCACACAGTTAATATATGCAGTTGTGCTCGACCTCTGATTGGCTGTCCACAGGGAGGCTCCGCCCACAGCCGGTCTCCCTGCTCGGTGCTGCAGAAGGGTTGGTCTTTCTGGACGAGTCTCTGTCCTCCGGGTCTGTCCAGCACTGTGGAGCAACTGCTCACTATCATACAACCTCACTTCAGTGAAAGGTCTGTATTGTGTATATATATATATATATATATATATATATATATACATATATTATGAATAAGGTGCTCACAACCTCAATATTGCAGATACAGATCCCTAAACAAGACCACATCTGCAGATGAAACTTTGTTGGTAGAAGCATTTTTTAAATGTGAACTAGCACCTCATGACTACACCACGTTATGCATGAGAAGCTGCAAAAGACACAGGCGCAAGTGGAATGTACAAAACATGGTGACATTAATTCTTATGTAAATATAATGGGTGATATATTGCGTCACCAAAAATGATTGAGGTCATGTACATATATTGCGCGATAAGTAGATATATTGATTATTGCAACTGGCATATTAACAGAACCTGTTGATATATTAAACAAATGAACCACAATTAATTTTGTGATTCCACAACTTTGTATTCTTCAATAAAAGTAATAGTTATTGAGGGGAAAAAAATAGTATGAATTTAGTTTACATCTTGATTGTATGTGTTAAATAGCATTTAGATTTAGATTGAAGTTAGATTATTGTAATATATTAAAACTGATTTCTTCATTTGAATGCTTTGAAGTCATCCTGCTGCCCCTGGTTAAGAACTACTGCTTTAGAAGATGTTTTAAGTGCTAGTCGATGCTATATCTTGTATTTTCAGCATTGCTGGAACGCTGCATTGATAACATGTTAAATATATTAAAATGTTATTACTTTTTTAATTTACATAAAAAAAAAAAAAAAAAAATATATATATATATATATATATATATACAGTATATATATTTTGTTATTCTCTGCAGCTGTCTAACGTTAAAAAGAGGCTGTTCGGTTCTTCTGATGGGTCCCAATGGCAGTGGTAAAGTTACCGCGGTAAGAGCAGCTAGCAGGAGGCTGCATCTGCATCTGATCAAGGTGAGCTGTGACTTTCCTGAGTTTTGTGTTTTTCCACAGTTCCACAGAGCATTAAAACATTCATAAGTTGTGTTTTTCATAAGTTTACGGGAAACAAAACACAGTTGAGTCTAGTAGAGTTTAGTAGAACATTAGCATGTTGCTAAGCTAACAAACGCGATGCTCTAATAAGCATAACAATACATAGAATATACAAATATTGAGTGACATTTTAATCATACCATCTTACAAATGTCCTTGATAGTTTTCTGTACAGAATTAATTTGTTGGATATTTTTAGTCCACATTTCTTTATTTTCCTCAGAGCTCTGCACATGAAATGCAGGCATGATACTGTGACTATGAATGAAGAATTGGTTTCATCTGACTTATTATTTTGGTTACTCATTTTAGTTAAAACACTGCCACATTGTTCAAATTTGTGGCCAACTAAATTACGTCAAGGGAACAAATGTCACAGTGCTGACTCATGTTATGGCCATATTTAATAGCTGCATTTTTTGTCCAAAACAAAACTCCACAGAATATATATGCTTTTTGTCTAGTGTTATAAAAGCAATAAGCCTCGTGAAGCCGTGGTTTACAGTGAATTTATAACAGCTAAGGGGGTGTTAGACTAAAACCCCCTTAGCCGTTATAAATTCACTGTAAACCACGGCTTCACGGGGCTTATTACTTTTATAAAACGGTTATTCCATATTCCATATAAGCAAATTAAGTTTTATGATATTAATAAAAACAGTCTTCTTCCACCAAACAATGTAGTTCCTCAGAAACAGTTGTGGTTGCAACAAAGTTGTTGCCGAACAACACACAGAAGTAAACAAAGGTGTGTGTTTGTAGAGTAATTTACAACAGCTTCGAAAGCGGCTCAACCAATCAGAACCAAGGACCGGAACTCTCCGTTTTATAATATGTGAGCCTGGAGCACAAAAGCAGGCTTAAGTCGCTGGGGTATATTTGTAGCAATAGCCAAAAATACATTGTATGGTTCAAAATTATTGATTTTTCTTTTATGCCAAAAATCATTAGGACATTAAGTAAAGATCATGTTCCATGAAGATATTTTGTAAATTTCCTACTGTAAATATATCAAAACTTAATTTTTGATTTGTAATATGCATTGCTAAGAACTTCATTTGGACAACTTTAAAGGAGATTTTCTCAATATTTAGATTTTTTTTGCACCCTCAGATTCCAGATTTTCAAATAGTTGTATCTCAGACAAATATTGTCCTATCCTGACAAACCATACATCAATGGAAAGATTATTTATTCAGATGTATAAATCTCAATTTCCAAAAATTTACCCTTATGACTGTTTTTGTGGTCCAGGGCCACAAATATGAATAGAGATGTAAATGAGGCTGGATATGTGCAGGTGGATTGCGTCAGTCTCTGCGCAGACACTGCAGCTGCATGCGAGGCTAAGATGAGGTCTGTCTTTGAGAGAGCGGAGCTCCATCATCCGTGTGTTTTGCTGCTGAGAAACCTGCAGCTGCTCGGCCAGCCGCGGGACGGCTCAGAGACCGACTCCAGGGTCACCTCCACCCTCTGCCAGCTCATAGCAGCTGCTCACGCCAGGTGAGGTGCCAGCACGACAGACTCCTTCCATTCGCTTTAATGGAAGAGACCTTCAAAGACTGTTGAAAGAACCTGAACAGATGACCATTTGTCATTGTTTGCTTGCTTTCTTCTCTTCTTCTGCAGTGTGGTGGTGGTGGGGTCTGTGAGCAGCCAGCGAGAGCTGTCCTCAGATGTGATGGCAGCGTTTGTGCACCAGGTGGCGCTAGAGAGCCTGTCCGAGGAGCAGCGCAGGACGATGCTCTCCAGCCTCAGTGAGGACCTGCTGTTGGGAAAAGACGTCAATCTTGGCAAGATTGCCAAACAGACAGCTGTGAGACTATTGACTGCTCATCCATCTTATCTGTGCATTCAGATTTACCATATGTATTTTTTCATACATGGTCCTGGTCCAACTTTACATAAGTGCATTTGATTGCCAGTAGGGTTTCATGTTGACTTTGTTTCTGTAGGGTTTTGTTTTAGGAGATCTTTGCGCACTTCTTACCAGCGCTGGGAAAGCCGCTCACAGACGACTTCTACAGACGTAGTGAGTCTTCACCCCACTGCTGTCAGTCACTCCAGCACTGTTTTTCTCTGTCGAATGGATGAGAAACTGGTGTGGTGTTTTTCGTGTGTAGTTTTCCAGAAGCGGCGAGTGAACAGGAAGAGGAGGATCTGTGTGTCTCTGGGGTGAGCGTCACGTCTGAGGACTTCAGCGCGGCACTGGATGCCCTACAGGAGGCACATTCACAAGCCATCGGAGCCCCAAAAGTACAGTTACCTTACTTTGACTTTTGTGTCCATTGTACCCTCATAAAAATGAATTATATTATATTTATATTAAATGCATTTAGAGTTATTTTTTGACCTGCTTAAGTACATCTTTATGTGTAGTTTTGTTATTGAGTATTGTCTTTAAAATATGGTTAAAGTTTACTGCCGATTGTACTGACAATCATTTATTATAAACTAAAATATGTGACCCTGGAGCACAAAAGCAGTCTTAAGTCACTGGGGTATATTTGTAGCAACAGCCAACAATACATTGTATTGGGTCAAAATTATACATTTTTCTTTTATGCCAAAAATCATTAGGATATTAAGTAAAGATCATGTTCCATGAAGATATTTTGTAAATTTCCTACTGTAAATATATCAAAACTTAATTTTTGATTAGTAATATGCATTGCTAAGGACTTAATTTGGACAACTTTAATTATCTATATTTATATATATATATATTTTATATATTCTATATTAATTCTAAATATTTAGATTTTTTTGCACCCTGAGATTCCAGATTTTCAAATAGCTGTATCTCAGCCAAATATTGTCCTATCCTAACAAACCATACATCAGTGGAAAGCTTATTTATTCAGCTTTGATTGATTATTAAATCTCATTAAAAGACCATTATGACTGGTTTTGTGGTCCAGGGTCACATATACTTTAATGTCATTTCTATTGAAACCTGTATGTCAAGTATTTAAATATATATAACACTACAATAACACACTACAGTTAATAATCAAGCACTTTACATGCACTTTAGCATGTAAGTCAGCACATAAAAATGTGTATTTCTTAAAAGCATGGCAAAATGTTATTAAAACTGATTTAAATGGTACTTTAAAGTAAAACTTTTAATTTGACATTATTGCAAAATGCACTCTTTAAAAGTGTGCTTAAGTGTGTTAAGAAACACTTTTGTTTTATTAATTATTAATTAACATTATCTGCCAGTAATAGTTTAAAATGATACTTTTAAGTTTTAAAGTACACTGTAAGTGCACATTCAATGCAATTAAGCACACTTCTTTTTCACAAGGGTGATTGTTCAAAAACATTTTTTGTTCTGCTGGTTGAAATTCTCTTCACGTCCCGACAGCAATCTTTAAGTTAAGTGCTCTAAATGTATTTATATGTATTTATATCATCTGTGGGAGGCGTAGGACCATAAAAATGTTTGTCCAATCAAATTCTTCAGTCCACGGACTACGATAAGCTGTCCTGCCTGGAAGGTGTTATTATTGTAATATTATGCGCTTTGTACTGTGATGTTGTCTCACCGGTGAATGAGACATGAGGTGCTCTGACAGCGTTTCTCATCGTGTCGCTGGTTATCATGTGGTCTGTCTGTGCGCGGTCATGTGTTTTGGAGGAGGCGTGGCTTTGGAGAGTGATTTTCAGGGAGGGTGGGATCTTATGCTTTCAAAGCTAGCTTGCTATTGCTAGCCTCTTCTGAAATCGCCTATAAAGTAATAAAAGTTCACCCAGAAATGAAGTCTCTGCTGTAATGTACTATTTACCCAGCTATCAGTAAAATCTCCTGCTTTAAAGCTGTGATTATTATTATTATTATGCATTTTATTTATAGGCGCCTTTCATGGCACTCAAGGACACCTTACAAAGTCCATAAAACAGAGTAAAACAATAACATTAAACAATAAAAGCCAATACAACAAACAGACATAAAATCACATAAAAACCTGCCTAAACAAATAAGTTTTAAGACGATATTTAAAGACCGGAAGACTATTGCGAACTTCTACAGGAAGTGAGTTCCATAAAAGGGGAGCCGCATAACCAAAAGCTTGTGACCCCATGGAAGTTGTCCGAGTGCATGGGAGAACAAGAGTAAGTGCAGAAGCAGATCTTAAAACCTGCTTTGTAGGTTAAAAGTAAAATTTTAAAATTTACACGGAATTTAACTGGGAGCTAGTGCAAATTTTGTAGAACAGGAGAGATGTGTTCTACGGAAGTTCTAAGCGGCCATGCATTCGTTATGTTGATATAACGAGAAAATAAGTCGTTATAACGAGAAAACAAGAAGGAAAAAAATAATAATAAACTTAGAACTTCCGTAGTGTTCAGAGTTGGAAGTTTTGGTGATAACTTGAGCAGCGGCATTTTATACCAACTGTAGTTTGTGAAGTGATTTGGAAGGAAGTCCATAAAACAAAGCATTACAATAGTCGATTTGTGATGTTACAAGAGCATGCACAAGAGTAGCAGTACTCTTCAGGGAAAGGACAGGTCGCAGACGATTGATATTCCTAATATGAAAGAATGCAGAACAGGTAACACTGTTAATATGAGCTACAAACGACAAAGTTTTATCGAGGATGACACCCAAACTTTTAACCTGATTAGACAGAGGAACAGGACAATTGTCTATTATCACAGAGAAAATGTTTGACTTATCTATTTTGTTTTTTGTACTTTCTGTTTTACTATTATTTAATTTGAGAAAATTACTTGAAAACCAAGTTTTTAATTCATCAAGATACTCAAGAAGAGCAGAAGGAGGAAACTTTGAGGAAAGTTTAGAAGACAGATAAAGTTGGGTGTCATCAGCATAACAATAGAAATGAATACCATATTTCCTAAAAATGGTGCCAATAGGTAAAAGGTAGATAAGAAACAGAAGAGGTCCCAAAACAGAACCCTGTGGAACACCGGTGACAACATAAGTAGATTTGGATTTAAACTGTTACGGTCTGTGAGATAGGAGCGAAACCAACATAAAGCCGTACCAGCAATTCCAATAGATTCCAATCTACTTAAGAGTATTGAGTGTGAAACGGTATCAAATGCTGCTCTAAATTTAGTTTAGTTTTGTGTCTAAATTTAGACACAATCTAAATGTTTTAGATTGTGTCTAAAATGCAGAGTTTCTTCATCTCAGATCCCGTCGGTCAGATGGCAGGACGTCGGTGGACTGCAGCAGGTTAAGAAGGAGATTCTGGACACAATTCAGCTTCCTCTGGAGCATCCAGAGCTGCTCTCGCTGGGGCTGCGGCGCTCTGGACTGCTGCTCTACGGGCCGCCGGGCACCGGAAAAACCCTGCTGGCTAAAGCCGTCGCCACCGAGTGTACCATGACCTTCCTCAGGTGACTACAGCACTAGCCTCTGTTTGCTTTTGAGTTTGAAATATTCAAGAGACTGGTCAGAGTGCAACACTTTGGTGTTTGATTTCAGTGTGAAAGGTCCTGAGCTCATCAACATGTACGTTGGTCAGAGTGAAGAGAACATTCGAGAGGGTAAGAGCAACGAAATAAACTACTCCTGTCAGTCTGTTTGTCCTCTATATTTATTTCACTGAGCTGGTTAACACTTCTCTCTCTGTCTGTCAGTGTTCAGTAAGGCCAGAACTGCTGCTCCCTGTGTTATTTTCTTTGATGAGCTGGACTCTTTGGCTCCTAATAGAGGCCACAGTGGGGACTCAGGAGGGGTGATGGACAGGTCAGCATCACAAGACATGTGCAGATACTAAACTCACAACACCAGTCCAATCCGTGAATGAATCATTCAGTGTGATTTATGAACCAGTTCAAAAGATTCAGCTGGTTCACGAATCAGGTATGGGATCCTGCCTCGGGATTTCCTCAGTTCAGAATAACGTGGAAAGATAAATTCTCATAAAATGTAGTGGAGTAAAAAGTAAGATATTATGGTTTGGAATATAGTGAAGTAAAATGAAAATACACCAATACAATTCAGATACTTGCATTCAAGTCGAGTCAATTTTATTTGTTTAGTGCTTTTCACAATACACTTTGTTTCAAGTATAATATTTTAATATATTTATGCCTTATAGTCACATTTAGCAGATTAGAGCTGGGCGATAATATAGTTACATTTGCGACGATATGAGAAATCAAGCAGTTGAAATTTCCTATATAATGTCTATTGCTTTACATGAGTACATTGAATGTTTACTAATAAAGTTGGATATGCTCATGTATCCAATATTTAGAGCTTTGTATAGATTATATAGTTTACATATCTTGCGACATTAAAAACTATCACAGATCCGACATTTTGTATTGCTTTATGTGAGTATACTGTACTATGGGGTTATTTTTGTTCCTTTATTCCAAATAAATACATTATGATTCACAAATAAATGTAAAGTTCTCACAAATCCACAGATAGGTGGACTCCACCCACATCTACTCAAGCCAATCACATAACGGCCACATTGCGCTGACCAATCATGTTATCACTATAACTAATCACGTTTTGCTTTACACTCAGGGCGGTCTCTCCTTCATATAACCTCATTCATCTGCACTGGCTGAGATAGGAAGTCCATAAAATCGGTATGGTCACTTGGACTCGTATTTGGTCTTCTACATGATATTTTGTCCTATATTTGTGCAAGCGGGGAGTACTTCAGAAGGAGAACGGGACATCAGTTTACTGCCGGTGACTCGTCGCCATGTCACTTCCTTTCAGGGATGCAAAGTGAATCTATTGCCACCTCCTGAGTGTAAAGCAAAACGTGATTGGGCATAGCGATGTGGCTCTGTTCTCTGATTGGCTTGAGTAGACAGTGGGTGGAGTCCACCTATTTGTGGACTTTTCAGCATGTCTTGACGCAAGAACTCGAAATTCAAAATCCACAAATACATGCGGTTATTGAACTGAACTATTATTGTTATTGAACTACTCGAGCTGAATAAAGACTTTTTCCTGCATGAATTTGGATTTGCCTCAGTTTTTAATTTTGCATGATTGATTCTGGTGCTTTCCTGTTTAATACTGTGAAGCTGCTTTGAAACTATGTGTATTGGTGCATCATGACAAGCCAGGTTTTGTCATTGTTTGTTTTTAGGGTTGTGTCACAGCTTTTAGCAGAGCTGGACGGTCTTCATTCGTCTGGAGACGTCTTTGTGATCGGAGCAACTAACCGCCCAGATCTGCTGGACCAATCATTGCTCAGGCCTGGCAGGTAAATACATTTAGATTCAGTTGCTTTTCAGTTTGTCTGGCATTCTTGCATTCTTGCATGTTTTCGCCCCAGGTTTGATAAGTTGGTGTATGTGGGTGTGAATGAAGACAGAGAGTCTCAGCTGCAGGTTCTGAAGGCAGTCTTGCGCAGGTGAGTGTGTCCATCATGACGCTCCTCTCTCTCAGTGCTGGAGGGTGTGTGTTATTGCTGCTGTTCTGGGTGCAGGTTTAAGGTGGATCCCAGCGTGTGTCTGTCGGAGGTCGTGGAGTCCTGTCCTCCTCAGCTGACCGGAGCCGATCTCTACGCGCTCTGTTCGGACGCCATGATGTGTGCCATCAAGAGAAAGATTTCACGTATCGCTGAAGGTATGTGGAAAAATATACCATGAACGGCCTTTTCTGATTATGTGACTCGGGGGTGAGTATCCATGTCAAACTAAATGGCAAATGTTACAGAAAATGCCACAGTCTCTGTTTCTTTCGGTCCTCAGAGCTGTAAGGGCTGCTTGTTTGTTGGTCATTAGGATTTCATCACCACACCACATGCATGTGAATGTTATTTCTCTAGAGATGACAAGCATTTTTCTTCCAGAAATCATTTTAATATGACAATTTAGTGTTCAGTTATTAGTGTTCAGTATTTTATTGGTTCTCAATTATTAAGTCAAGTCACCTTTATTTATATAGCGCTTTTAACAATACAGATTGTGTCAAAGCAAATGAATATAAAGTTTAAAAGAACAGCATTTACTTGAAATAGAAATCTTTCTAAATTTCTTCACTTCACTTTCGATCAGTTTAATGCGTTCTTGCTGAATAAAAATATTATTATTATTATATTACTGTTTTTGATTAAATAAATTCAGCCTTGCTGAGCTTAAGACTTCTTTCAAAAAAATAAAAAAAAAATCTTAATTATAATAAATAATTTAAAATAATATGAATTATTTATAATTACATTATATATATAAATATATATATGTATGTGTGTTAGGGATGTTCATTTCGGTTATTTTTCCTAACCAACAACCGACGCTCGTTAAACGTTTGTTAACCGTTAACCGACAAGATTATTTTAAATTAGAATTGAATTAAATTAGAAAGGATAAGTGTCTGTGACCCGTTAAAAATACTAACATTTGTTTCCCGGGGATTAATTTTACATGCGCAAAAAGCAGCAAACAACAGAACATGAGGATTCACATGGTCCTATCATATCACATCACATCACGCACCTGCAGCGCTTCTGCGAGCAGAGAAAAACATCATAAAACTAGCCTAAGTATATATATATATATATATATATATATATGCTTAACTGTAGGCCTATTTATTCATTTTATATATATATATAAATAGGCCTATACGAGAAATATATCTTTACTTAAAGGGATAATTCACCCAAAAATGAAAATTTGATGTTTATCTGCTTACCCCCAGGGCATCCAAGATGTAGGTGACTTTGTTTCTTCAGTAGAACACATTTGATGATTTTTAAGTCCAACTGTTGGAGTTCATCAGTCTTATAATGGATGGCAATGGTAACAAAGTCTATGAGTGTAAAAAAAACATGCACAGACAAATCCAAATTAAACCCTGCAGCTCCTGACGACACATTGATGTCCTATCACACGAAACGATCGGTTTGTTTGAGAAACCGAACAGTATTTATATAATTTTTTTACCTCTATTTTACACCACTATGTCCAACTGCTTTGAGCACGCGCATGGCTTCCGGTGCGTGAGATGTGTACGCACTTTGGCGTAGTTTACGAGTTTACGCAAGCGCCGGAAGGCTCTTCCCCGTGCATGCACGCTGGTGTCCTCGTGGGTCCAGGAGGGGTGCGTAGAGGAACTCCCGTGCTGCCAGAGTCGTGAGCTGCCGGACCCGCAGACCGGACGAGAACCGCACCCGTTACACGGCCGTCGGGCAAGGATGCTGGGCCATCTAGTCCCTTCATTGCCATCCATTATAAGACTGATGAACTGCAACGGATGGACTTAAAAATCATCAAATGTGTTCTACTGAAGAAACAAAGTCACCTACATCTTGGATGCCCTGGGGGTAAGCAGATAAACATAAAATTTTCATTTTTAGGTGAACTATCCCTATAAATAATATATTAAGAAAATGAAAGAAAGAAAAACTGTGCAACAAGTAGCCTATATGCAGAGCTTCGGTTCATTGTTGGGCTTGAAAGGAAACCAGATGGCAGAAAGATTAGATTTTTCTTTAGGCTTATTTTACAAAAGCACAAAGATTTGTTTTTATTGTAAATGTACACAAATAAAGGTAAATCTTTTACAATTACGATTATCTTTATGACTAAAAGGAGTAGTTTCTTCCCCTGTTAGAAGGAAAAAATTCAAGTGATTGCACCTGCGCCGCACACACAGTTAAGCTTTGCTACCTTGACAATGCAGCCTGCTCATTATCATAATAAAATACAGTCAGTCAAACATATGGTAAAAAAAACACACTGCTCAGTTTAAATATGTAGTAAAATCTGTGCCGTTAAGCGTTATCACCGTACCGCTGTGATGTTATGCAAAACATTGTAGCGAATCAGCTCATGGGGAAATATGAATAATTAATCATAACTTGTTATGTCAAGTGTGATACAAGTAAAGTTTTATTAACTACATAAACACTTAAACTAGTCTAACATACTACATAAACACATAAACTGGTCTAACACACACACACACACACACACACACACAGTTTGTATAGGAAAGGGTTAAAGCTTAACCCTTTAAAGAGAAGAGAAATAAGAACATGAAGTTATTGAACCATTTGCATATTCAGCAGATTTACATCAGATTCTTAGTTCAAACACACCTTTGTAAAAAGGGGCAAATGGTACCTAATGTACTAATTAAATATTTTGATAAATTACTGAAAAAAAAAAAAAACTTTTTAAACCGTTTAACTGATTGTATTAAACGGTCAAAATTCGATACGGTCGGTTAACCGGTTAAAATGAACATCCTTAATATATATATATATATATTCACCCTAATAATAAGTATTATTTTTTTCAATAATAAGTGACTTAAGGTCTTCTGTCAGTATTTTTGTGTATATATAAGGAATTATGTATAATTATACATACAATATACATAAACAATTATTGAAATATAAAACTGAGTGCTGTCAAAGTTAGTGTTAACGCATGAGATCAATTTTTTTCAGTTTAACACTTTAAAAATATTTAATGCAATTAACACAGGGGCGGAGCTAGGGTTGGCCACCCCACTCACAACTGCTGCTTCTGTCTCTTTTTCTTGACAAGAATTGCATTTATTTAGATGCAGAACATCTTTACGACCACTTAAAACGGGAGACTTTTCAGACACGCGTTCCAACTTCACCTCAGCGCCAGGTGCGAGTCAAACAAGCGTGGAAAAGCTACAGTCGATGAGGAGCTTCAGTAGAACAACAGTGAACTTGTCAGGCCATATGTCAGTAAAAACAAATTTTCCTGTCCTGTCAGCCATTATACTGTGCTCGTAGGTCGTGCTCTTCAATTGCACACACAAATGCGGCAGCCTGCGCTGTATATAGGCTAATTTCATATTAAAGCGCAAAAGAAACTACGAGCATGCAATGTCATAGTTATGCCGTCAGTTAAGTCATGAAGTTACCAAAAAAGTCATTAATGCTGCCTTAAATCTGTGCATGCAAGTATTTGTTATATATGAGTCAGATTAATAACGTGTCTCTGAAATGCAGTTGTTTTCCAAACAGTTGTGGAGCAGCAGCACTGTCTCCCTCATCTAACACACCTAATTCAACTCCTCAGCTCATTCCAGAGACTTTAAGAGCTGAGGTGGGTCAGAACAGGTAAAGAGTTATGAGAAAACTGAAAAATGAAAAAAGCAAAAGAAAAAGAGCTTTAAGGATTCATCTAGATTTAATTTAGAATTGAGTTTTTGATAGCTTTATTCAATTTCTGTATATTTCATATTTTCTGATGGGCGCAGGTAAATATGACATTTATTATAATGGGTTTATGTGTTTAAGATTGTTTTAAGTTCACCTAAATTGAAAGTTATTTTTTAAACTCTTAATAAAAGTTAAAATTGACAACTCTTTATTATACTGTAATGTTAAATGGCTAGTCAATGGTTAAATATTAGAAAGAAAGAAAAAAACTATTTCACAAAGACATCAGTAGTATTGGTATCAGTGATACTCAGCTTTAGCCATATAAAGATGCCATTAAACAAATATAAAAAATATATACTGTCTTTGTTGTTTCTACATTCATTTGAAGATTGAATGTGAAATTATTGCAATATAAAAGTATATTTAAAAACTTTAATGTAAGGTGGGATTAAACTGCTGAAGTTGGTTGATGAAAAAGAACCAGTTTGAGTCAGAGAATCTTGGTGAATGGAAAAGTCGAGGCCGAAGCCTGGCACGAACTTAGGGTGTCCTGGAGCGTTTGCTCACATCTTCATCTTCTCAGAATTCAACCAAACCACCAACTCTGGGGCGGGTCACTGATGTGAGGCCTTTAAGTTCTGAGAAGATTCACGCCTCTCAAGATGGGCTTGTCCAATGAGAAAGGCCGGAATCCCAAGTGGGAGTTTGGAAATACTGGGGAGTTTATGACCCTTTGTGTGGAAGCATGGTAATTTGCATATGGAACTTGAATCGAAATTACTAAAGATTCTCAGGACACTAATATATTGCCTATGTACCAACATATAATATACACTCTCGTTTAGATCATCAGAAGACTAATTCATAGATACTAAACATGGTAGGATTACATATAGGTAAGATGACAGGAACGAGTGGTTCCATCATAAGCCTGCATAAAATCTCAAAGACAACATACACAATGACCTGAAGGATATGTGTGTTCATTCAAAGAAAGGTTTTCCTATTAATTAATTAGAGAATAGTCAATTTTTGGGCATTGTGTGTCTTTCCTAAGGGTGAATGAGGTGTGAGTTTTCTCTGCTTGCATTCCTTTGAGCAATAAAACCAGTGATATCAGCCTTAGTTGCCATGAAACCAGAGGCCTGTTCTGCTTTCCTGAGGTGTTACGCATTTCGGGGGAAGGGTCCATAGGTCCTCATATGGCTTGTTCACTGAGGGGGGTTACAGAGTATTTGTTAAATATAGCTAACAAAATATATATTGTGTGTTTGTTTGGTCCAGACGCTACAACATTTTGTTTTAAGCGGATATTGGAACGCCAGTGAAGTACATAAATAATAATTTGCCATTCAAATACATTGCTAATACGGAAACATTTGATTTTGTGTGGAATGAGAGACCCAACGTTGGTTTCAGTTTCGTTTTCAGAAAACTGAAAAATGAAAAAAGAAAAAGAAAAAGAGCTTTAAGGATTCATCTAGATTTAATTTAGAATTGAGTTTTTGGGATTAAACGTGATCGTTTCAGAAAAAAAATTAATCGATTGACAGCACTAATAAAAATATATTGTTATTATAATTATGTATATTAAATATATTTGTGTTTAAAAATATATATTATTATTCAATAAGTGAATAGGAAGTGAAACTTGTTCATTAGTTTTGTGTAGGTACATGAAAACACTCCTTTGATCCTTCATCTTTGTAAAATGCCGGCATACACAGACACTCATCAGCATGATCAAACATTCACTTCAGTGCAAATATATGCAATGTATTAAGAAACAAAATATCAAAACCGTGTCTGTGCATTTGCCAGTCTACAGCTGAGATCTTTATTGGTTAAACGTTTAGAAGATGGAGCTATGTTTAAATCAAAATTAAATTAAAAGTAACATTTTATGCATGAAATGAAATGTGTCCATATTCCAGCTACTCGCTCTTAGCCTAAAAACATACTCTACGCAAACGCTTTGCAGGACTTTGACCTCATTCTAGCCCTGTGCTTTAGCAATGTATTGGTCAATGTAAAGGATGTTTCTGCCCTGACTCTGCTTCTTTCTCAGTGTCTGCACTACTTGCCTTCACTCTTTCTTCATCTCTGTGTCTGTGATGCAGGTGTGGATTCAGAGGCCAGCGCTCTGACTCTGTGTTCAGAGGACTTCAGACAGGCTCTGGCAGGACTACAGCCGTCCGTCTCGGAGCAGCAGCTCAACAGATACAAGCTCATCCAGCAGAAATTCACCATAAAATAACATCCCAAACACTCGCCCATCTGAAATCACGTAACTTCTGAAGCTAAAGGTTTTGCACTGTGTCCTAACCAGACTCGGGGTGATGAAGCTACTCTCATTGGTCCATATAGCTGAATATTAAATGTCAAATATCGTCTGATTGGCTGTGATTGTTTTATGTTGCACAGTAGTTTCGTCTTATTGTACACAGACAGATCAATCGACACAAGAAACTTGTCGCATCACGTCTGGGTAGGACACATTAATCAAAATCTTTTTCTATAATTATTTAAAAATCATCTCTAAAGAAAAGAAATTAGTTTAATGAGTTAAAGTCGAACCTGCTCATGTTTACTTGCCTATCCCACAGGATTTCTGTGCAACTTTCTTAATGGGTTTCATATTTAATGCTTGAACAGAAATCAGTCAGGCTGAAAAATGCAGAATCAGATTCCATTGAAGAAATGAGATTAAATATAACGAAAGCTGATTTATAACTAGCACTGCAAAAAGCACAACTAAAGAGAAACTTCAGCTAGACTGTGTGTGTGTGTGAGAGTGTTTGTGTGAGAGAGTGTTTGTGTGAGAGTGTTTGTGTGTGTGTGTGTGAGTGTTTGTGTGTGTGTGTGTGTGTGTGTGAGAAGTGTACTTAATTACAGTGTTTTCATGAATGTGAAGTGAAGTGACTCATACACAGTAGATAAATTCACATGAATCATACTCAGGGCTTTGATTTTAACACATTGGCTCGCATTGGTCACACTTTATATCAAGTGCTTAGTTTTGGATCATTTAATTAGTAATAATTCATTTGCTATGCAAATGTTAAAAAGAGCTGATATCAGTGGTTTATGTTTAAAAATGTTAATGAATTTTTTTTGTTTATATTTTTCTGGTTTTATAAATGTGTAATTACTACTTCATTACCATGTTGTTATTTCATATGTAACAAAGGACAAATGAGACGACTTAATATAAAGTGTTACCTTGTTTATTCAAAGAATTACTAAAAATAAACTTAAAATAATTATCCTGAAATTAAACGTATGTGATTCTTCAAAGAAATCTGCATGTCTGCTTTGACATAGTAGCTAGAGATAGAAGACGATATGAACACAAAAGACAGAATTGTTCAAAAGAGAAAATAAGTTTCAAACTGTGCAAGCGTATATTTTGACTCATTGTGCTGTAGCTTGTTGCTGGAAGTTACTGGAAGCAAGTGTGATGAGTGAATCTCACGAAAAATGTCAAGAAATGTTTGAGTCGTATTTCACCCCAAAATCAGATGAAACTAGAAACACGTTAGAATTTGAAAATATAATTTATAAAATATTAAATAAAATAATTTCTAGAATATATGAATTATATTTTACATTAAAAGTATAATTGTATTTATACTTGATATAATTTATTTAGATTTTTATTAGTGTACAATAGTAATGAGAATCTAATGAGAGTAACTATTGAGAAAAAAAGAAAAACATTTCAGTAATGAGAATTTTGGGGTAAAATGTTCTTAATTGTCATGAAAATAATGTCACAATGTAAACAAAAATTACAATGGTCCTAAAATATGGTCATTTTCTTAATGCAAAATATAATTTCTTATTTTTTCCTTGGATTTTGTGTGATATATGCGCTAGATTTGACATGCTTCACCTAACAATTAGTGCAGTTTTTATCAATAATTATGTGGACGTCTTCAGTAACAACCAATTAGTTCTATAAACTATGTCAAATAGCTGCTTGATTATTATTTTTTTGTTTCAATGATGATTTTTTTGGGGTTTCTAAATGATAATGGGGGCCACAGAATAATCCATTTGGATTTATGTAACTCTGATGTAATGTTTTTTTTTTCATTGGATATTGTCATGTAAATGAAATATTTTACTCCTCAGGACACAGTAATAGACCGTTAGTCTGACGAGCTCAACAGAAAACCCCACTGGTGTGCTGTTGCTTACTAGCTCAAGGCAATTATACCCTTTTCTTTTTTTCTCTCATTGTTTTTCTTCTTTTTCACCCACACACATCATTAGGAATCGAAAAATAAAAGTCCCTGAAATCCTGACCAGAGAACACAGGAAAGGAAAGCACTGTCAAGCAAAGGCAAGAGCAATAATGTGCTGTCACACGCTGTGTAGTGAACATGCAACATTCTGCATGACAGAAGTGTATTTGAGAGAAAGATGAACAAATGTCACTGGGAGGCTCCGGATCTTAGTCGGGGGGTCTGGATCTTTGTGGAAGATCCCTCATTTTCACAACAATCTCTGAGCCTCTGCTGCTTCTGCTTTGGTGTTTAGTTCGTATGTTTGGCCGAGACGACTGAGATGCTTTCTCTGTTTCTGGGTCTGCGTTCATGTCGACGGCAGATGGAGCTTCTCTCTGTGTCAGCGATTCAAGTGAAATGCGGCATACGACTGCAGCTGCTGCAACGCAAGGGGATGCATGTAAGATTTCTGCTGAAAAAGCAACTCATGTTGTTATTATATTTTGGTAGCACTTTCCATGAATAGGGTGCAAAGTATGGCTTGACAGTTCCACCACCAGATGAATCATCAACCCCAGGAGACCAAACTTTATATATATATAATATTATTATTATTATATGAGCTTTTTATTTTCTATGAAATTTTCAAATGTTGCAACCCTGTTACCAAAATTTGGAACAGGTTTTTTAACTATAAATAATTCAAATAATTAACCACAAGGGGTAGTTTGGGACAACTGCTGTTTTAAGTCATTAAAAACGTATATTTTCCATAAATTAAAGTAATTTTGGCAGAATTACAATATTACAATTTTGGTAAGAGGGTTGAAAGCTTGAGCTCATTAAATGCTGCCAGTACTACAACTTTTTTTTTTTAGAAAATGTAAAACTGGGAAAATTAAATTATTCACTTGTCTTCCCGCCATGCTGTAGAAATGGTCTAAATTATGTCACTTCCTGGGATCACAAATATATGGAGTGTTCCATTTTGTATAATGGAGGAAAATAAAGCAGTGAAAGAGCTGGATGCAAAATGTTGAACGTTTTGGTAATTAAAATGTTTTAATGATTAAAAACATTGATAACACTTATATGAAGGACCAATTCTCACAATTAACTAGTTGCTCATTAGCATGCATATTACTAGCATATTGGCTGTTTATTAGTACTTATAAAACACATATTAATGCCTTATTCTGGCATTTATGGTTATATTTAGATCCCTTAAGACCACCCCATACCTAAACTTAACTACTAATTAGTTAATTAGCTAAACTACTAACTATTAATAAGCAGCTAATTAGGAGTTTATTGAGGCAAAAGCCATACTGAATAGTTAATAATCAGAATCGGTCCTTAAACTAAAGTGAGACCAAAAGATATTTATGAACAGAATATAGATTCAACTAAAAAGGTATGGTCACATTAGCAACATTTTTGCACAATTTCACAGGTAAAATGGTCCGTTGTCTGTTTCCACACTTTCAAAGCAATTTTGGTGTAATTTCATGTGCAGTAATGTAGCGATGTATACAGCACAGCTCACACAGAAGTTCTGTGCGCTGAAGTTACACCACCAACTTGAGCTAAATCTGCAAAGGGAGCTTTTTTACTGTCATGAGAACCCCCTGATCGTGTGGATTCCTGTTGGAATTGGAAAGGTTTTCACAGATATTAAAAAAAACTTCCCCTTCACTTGATTGAATGGTGACCCATTCTTGTATGGACCCATACTTGGGGTTTGGTGGGCTCTGCATTTAACCCATCCAAAGTGCACACACAGAGCAGTGAACACACACCCTGAGCAGTGGGCAGCCATTTATGCTGCAGTGCCCAGGAAGCAGTTGGGGGTTCAGTGCCTTGCTGGTACAAGACTCGAACCCGCAACCTTTGGGTTACAAGTCCGACTCTCTAACCATTAGGCCATGACTTCCCCTGGATTGTGACTGGATTACCTGTAAAAATCTGCCAGACAGCAGTAAATGTGACCTGATGTGCAGCGATCTGAAGTTTTCTTATGTGCTTTTTATAAGTGATGGGACATCAAACTACACACTATTCATGGATGGTGCCTGGTGTTTTATTTGGTGCACAGCTAAAAATAGGTCCAACAGACGTTTAATGAGTCATCAACAGTTCTTCAATCAGTGTTGACCTGTTATGCTCTGTCTGATCTTCACAATCTAACTACTTGTCCATTTCATTACAATCCAAATCCAGTGCAAGCACTATAAAGTCTAAATGAGATTGAAGTTCATTTCAGAGGAAGATGGTTGAAGTGGTCGGGATGAGTTTGAGCGGTCACTCTGACATCCAACAACAACCATATTTACCGCTTACGTGGCCTTTGCTACTTTGGTGCGTTTCATCCTTTTCCTGCGCATGAGGGTGACCTGAGGCCTCTTCAAGCCGGCGATGAGCAGCAGCAGTCTGGGTCGGGACTTGGTGAGCCAACTTCTCAGGAGCGTCCCCTTGGGAAACCTGGAAAACATCACAACCTGTGAGTCCAAGCACCTCAGTGCTCCTCGGGGAAAGACCAAATGAAGCTGCTATAGCACTGAATTCACCGGCTCTGTATCTTCTGTGAGCTGCTTTGCTATACTTGAAGCTGTACTTAAAGACTGATTCTTTAAACTGAATTTGGTGTCGCTCACAATGATTTTTATTGTAAATATTGAATCAAAGTGAATAAAGCTCTGTAAATAAACTTGACTTCAGTGTAATGGTTATTGAGGTATTAATACTGTACAACATCTGTCAAAATAAATGTGTTTTATTTTATTGACTCAAACAGTGTTTCATAAAAGCATTGATTTGGTACACTGTAAGAAAAAAAAACTAGGAAAATGGAAAACGTACTTGGCCAAGACATCTCCTTTAATCATAAAGTACAACTCAATGCATATTTCAAAATACAAGCAAAACAAGTCAATCCGGAATATTCCTTCATATTAACCCAGTACATTGTGCCATATTTTTTCACTTTGATAATAAATTGCCGCGGCGTTGAATAAACATGCATAATAAAGCTAACTATATTTGGGAGGAATTGAGTGTGAGACCACAACAATGTGGGATTGTTCCTAGGCATTTAGTTTATTCATGCTTTTGCATGAGCAGAAATCTGTCTAAATAGTCAGGTTCGATTTCAAGTTAACCGAGATTTAGTATCTGAGTGAATCTGAATTATAAAAATGATCAAGAATGTCCAGATCATCAGGCATTTCCTCCCATAAAAAACGATATATTTTATTTATATAAATGAAATACAAAAAAAAAAAAATAATAATAATATATATTAAAGGTGCTGTATGTAGGATTGACACTGAGTGGTTGAACTAGGTATTGCAGTCCAAATTCAAAATATCGGAGAGGGTTTTTTTCACCCGCCCCTCCTCCTCAGACTTGGCACACTCAGGTTGCCAGATTGATGACACCAACAGGAATGAGCGCACTTGACGATGAATGAAATGAAATACGCTGTGTTTTCCGCCAACTGGCAGCCCAGGGTGCCGAAATACAATTGCAAATACAAAAATACAATACAAAATACAATACAAAAACTTACATATGGCACCTTTAAGTACTTTCCCTGTAATTCTCATTGCTGTAATTTGAAAGAAATATTGACATTTACATAGTTATAGTTAGAACAGCTGTTGTATTTGCTGATTTTCTGTACTCAATTAAATGTATTTATTTACTTTCTTACATACGTACTTACTTATACGCTTACATACGTACTTATGTACCTACTGAAATATGACTGGGGTATTTCTTAGTGTAAATTCATCTATTTACTCCACATCCGATGAGCACTGATAGTGTTTAACATGCTCCGTCTGAGCGGTATTCTTCCGGTGTGACTGCACAGTCTCTAGTGCAGAGCAGATAAACTGTTTGAATCTTAATTGTCAAATCTATGGTCCTGTCAAGTCACACTAACGCCTGTAAATCGTGTTCCTCATGTCATGTTTAGTCTAAGACGAGTCCTGAGACGCGTCACACTGTCCAGCAGCTGGAGCTTTACTTTGTCCTGAATGAGTGAGCGACTGTTTAATAACCATGTGGTGTTGCATCTGCTTTCGACTGCACACAATGCAACACAGCTACAGAAAACAGAGTTTAAAGAGTTAACAAAAACTTTAAAGTTATAAAAGGTCACAATATGCTCAAAAAATAGCAAGGGTCAAATATACACAATTATGTGGCCAAAAAGTGTATTTTTCCATTGACAGCCATTTCAAAAGTTGCCATGTGTGAGACAGAATTTAATCTTTCATACAGTAACATAAAAGAATCACAATGTTTCACCAGCAACCATTTGTAGCGCTCTTAAAAGCATCAGAGTATTATTTTCCCTCTTGACTGCTGTAATATAGAGAGAATCAGTCACATGACATTTACCACTCAGCTGATTGGCTCCAAGAACGTTTCTGGAACTAAGTGCCCATGTAAAGCAAAGATGGCAGCCTCCAGGATAGATCACTCCTGGTATTTACATGTAAGACGGCATAATAAACCCTTTAGAAACAGTCCACAGACATACAACCGGGCCAACATTCAATCCAGAAATCCCTGCAGATTTTCACAGAAATCTCAAACCCACATCATTTACAATCTTCTACATATTCCCACCATTGGCCGGAAACTTCCCATCCTTCTCATTCTCTGCATGATTTCCACAAACCCTCCAGAGCAGACTAAAGCGATCCTTCTGTGTCTTTGCAAGCCAACAGCGTGATGGAAGTGTGGCGTTCCCGCAGAACAGTACCTCAAGCAGCAACACTCCTCACCGAAGCACCATCTCAACAAGCCCTTCACCCTCCAAACCTTCACGCACCAAGCGCTCCCGTAACAGGACTTCAGATGAAGGGGACAGCATAAACGGCCAAGCTTTAATACACGTCTGAGTGCTGAGCTCAATGGAAAATATAAAACTTCAATTGTTTCAACTTTTGCTGGTCGAGCACGACCCAACGGGCCAGAGAGAGATCTAGCAACGTGTAGACGCGCTGCGGCCTTGCTGAAGCCATTGTTGTTCCCCAGAGAGGCTCGATGTTAAATGTGGCGAGAGCAACATTGTTTGTTTTGCGGCCTTGTTTTCCTCGTTTTTTCTTTTTTTCCAATTCTGTCTCTCAGGAGCTTGACTGATATTTCTCCTACAGGAAAGCTAGCCGATGTGCTTAGAGTAGTTTTTCGCCGGTGTTCTCATCCACCAAATTAGCTGCTTCATCAAGGTGTCCACGTGGATGTTATACTCCACAGCTGGGAAGCTTTGTTGTGGAGTTCGAAATTAGTTTTGAAGTCTTGGACAAAAAATTCTGAACAGTATTTCAAACAACTGAAGAACTATAAACAAACACAGTATAATCACAATCAATTAAACTCAAAATAATGACAATAAAACCAACCAGAACAGCTTTCTCAACTATAAAACTCACTCATTTATAAATAAGCAGTGTATGTCTATACACTATAGTTTATCCTAGTTATCAACATATTAATTTAGCAAATAATTTCCCTATGAAGAACAGAAAGTGTCTCTTACCAATTGACTCCACACATTTGTTAGGCTATGCCCCCCGCGCCCTGCTAAGCCGCATATATGATGCTAATGAACTTATTAGTGTCACGCTAGAAAGTTCAACCAGGATGGAAAAAAAACAAATCTGCGGGACAAAGGGAAGTGCAGCGGCTCCACGGGGCGGAGCGGGGCTTCAACAGGAGGGTCCACTCAGCACTTCTCTCAGCGAGCAACAACGGATGATCCCGCGCTCCGCACCAATCACAGCGCTCGCTCGCACTGTTTCTGTGACAGCCAGGGCCTCGCTGTGCAGAGAGGTCAGCCAAACTACCATCCTCTGGTGCACATGTAGAAAATACAGCTCTTCAAATGCGTATCAGCAAAGGGTTAAAACATATGTTGTATACAAAAAACATGGAACTTGTGCCCATAAGTTATGGAAGTAAATACAAACAGATAAATAAATAAATACATTTTATTGAAAGAACAGTATAAAAAGGCCTGGGCGGAAGAGAAAAAATAGGATATGACATGGGCCAGATTTGAACCTGCATTTTCCAGACAATCACCACAGCTCCACGTGAACACGTCTGGAGCACATGTGTTGTGAACATTATTCAAATTCTTTATTGTCAAAATATGGCATTTATATATTTTGTCATGCCATTTAATATTTCAAAAAATACAATTCCTTTAAAATATAAACTGTATTTGCATACTAAATAATAACCGGTCAGTCTCTTCTGCTCACCAAGGCTGCACTTTGATTAAAAATACAATAAAAACAGTAATATTTTGAAATATAGAAAAATTACGGAAGTTCTAAGCGGTAATGCAATATATTTTTTTTCCTTCTTGTTTTCTCGTTATAACAACTTAATTTTCTCGTGATCTCGACATAACGAGAGTTGTTTTCTCGTTATAACGACTTAATTTTCTCGTGATCTCGACATAACGAGAGTTGTTTTCTCGTTATAACGACTTAATTTTCTCGTGATCTCGACATAACGAAAGTTGTTCTCTGAGTTATAAAACTGTGTCAACAGGTGGCACTATTGACCTGAATATAACTGATGGGGTGTTGTAGGCTATACTGTATCCACTTTACTGTACGCGTTTGGGATAGAATAGGACCTACTTCGTGATCGCTATAATTTGTACAGTATTGTTCATTAGGCTACTGACATTTAATTCATTCATTAATGTTAAATGCTTGAATCAATATGACTATTTTGTGTATTAAGTTCTTGCTAGATGCATGAGTTTCACCAACGCGTTCTGTGTCATAAAATAACTGCTTATTAAAACCAAGGTTGACGTCACTGTATTCTGTTTGCACCTATATCTTTATTTGTGCTTCTTTGAGGTACATGATTGTTAGTTAATAAGCGGGGATCTGTTTATCTTCAGTAGGACAGGCTTCAACGATGTAGGCTATTTGTAATGTGCCTCTTTTCCTTATTATTAATCTTTATTGTTAATCATTAAATGTATATTGATAAGAAATGTGATTTATATGTAAAGTGTATAGGCTAATTTAATTCAGTGATGTTCTACAGTGTTGTAATCTTTTGTGTTTTCTACATTTCTTTGTGGAAACCACACAAACACACACAACGAGAAAATTAAGTCGTTATAACGAGAAAACAACTCTCGTTATGTCGAGATCACGAGAAAATTAAGTCGTTATAACGAGAAAACAACTCTCGTTATGTCGAGATCACGAGAAAATTAAGTCGTTATAACGAGAAAACAACTCTCGTTATGTCGAGATCACGAGAAAATTAAGTCGTTATAACGAGAAAACAACTCTCGTTATGTCGAGATGACGAGAAAATTAAGTCGTTATAACGAGAAAACAACTCTCGTTATGTCGAGATCACGCGAAAATTAAGTTGTTATAACGAGAAAACAACTCGTTATGTCGATATCACGAGAAAATTAAGTCGTTATAATGAAAAAACAACTCTCGTTATGTCGAGATCACGAGAAAATTAAGTTGTTATAACGAGAAAACAACTCGTTATGTCGATATCACGAGAAAATTAAGTCGTTATAATGAAAAAACAACTCTCGTTATGTCGAGATCACGAGAAGATGAAGTCGTTATAACGAGAAAACAACTTTTGTTATGTCGAGATAACGAGAAAATTAAGTCGTTATAACGAGAAAACAACTGGTTATGTCGATATCACGAGAAAATTAAGTCGTTATAACGAGAAAACGAGAAGGAAAAAAATATATATTGCATGGCCCCTTAGAACTTCCGTAAAAAATAGAACTGTCTATTGTAATATATTTGAAACTGTAATTTATTCCTGTGATCAAAGCTGAATTTTCAGCATCATTATTCAAGTCTTCAGTGTCACATGATCCTTCAGAAATCATTCTAATATTTTGATTTGCTGCAGAGTTATTATCAGTAATGTTTGGTGCTCAGTTGATTAATAGTGATTATTATTATCAATGTCAATAACCGTTTTTGCTGCTTAATATTTTTGAGGAAACCGTGATTTTTTCCAGGATTTGATATATTTTGTAATATTGTAAGTCTTTACTGTCACCTTTGATTAATTGCATGCATCCTTGCTAAATAAAAGTAATAATTTCTTTCAAAAAGGTATTATTTTCTTTGGTTTTCACAAAAAATATGAAGCAGCACAGCTGTTTCAACTTTGATAATAATCAGAAATGTTTCTTGAGCAGCAGATCAGCATATTAGAATGATTTCTGAAGAACATGTAACACTGAAGACTGGAGTAATGATGCTGAAAATACAGTTTTGATCACAGAAATAAAATACATTTTAACAGATATTCACATAGAAAACAGATATTTTAAATTATTTCAATTTAATACAATTTTTACGGTTGAATTCTTATTTCTTAATTTTATGATGAAATCTGCAATCTACTCTAGCTGTATTCTCTGCGCTTCCCGTGCAGTGTCTTTTCCGGTCTGTGAGGGGCGCTATAGAGCTGCTCGATATGCTCTTCAATGAGCCGGTACTCCTGGCAATAGTATAGTGACTTCCCGCAACAAGTCATTAGTCTTAATTTTGGACCGTCTGGCGCGCCATAGGTAAAGATCCCAGACAGAGAGACAAAACACATACTGCAGAGGATACCCGTGTGCGTGTGTGTGTGTGTGTGTGTGTGTGTATGTGTGTGTGTGTGTGTGTGAGAGAGAGAGAGAGAGAGAGCTGGGAAAGCCTGGCACTGCATTGCAGATCAGCAAATGCAAGAGAGGAGGAGACTGCAGGAGTCTGCAGGGATGACAGCCCCCATAAACACCGCGGGACTCCCTCATCTGTGTGTGTGAAGGTTGAAAGACACCCAACCCTCACTGCATCACGACATGTGACAGATTCTAGACACGAGGTGCATCAGTTGTGACAAGAATAAATGCTTCATATAAGTTCTTATGATGAAGAATAAACTGTGATTTATGTTGTGCTGTTGCAAGTCAAGTCAAGTCACCTTTATTTATATAGCACTTTTAACAATACAGATGCTGCATTTTGGACCAGCTAGAGTTTGTTTATAAAGCATGCAGAACAACCACCCAATAAAGCATTACAATAATCTAACCTTGAGGTCATAAATGCATGGATTAACATTTCTGCATTTGACATTGAGAGCATAGGTCGTAATTTAGATACGTTTTTGAGATGGAAAAATGCAATTTTACAAATGCTAGAAACATGGCTTTCAAAGGAAAGATTGCTATCAAATAGCACACCTAGGTTCATAACTGATGACGAAGAATTGACAGAGCAGCCATAAAGTGTTAGACAGTGTTCTAGGTTATTACGTGCAGAGTTTTTAGGTTAGTAACACCTCTGTTTTTTCAGAATTTAGCAGTAAGAAATGACTCGTTATCCAGTTTTTTATATCGACTGTGCATTCCATTAGTTTTTCAAATTGGTATGTTTCGCCGGGTCGCGAAGAAATATAGAGCTGAGTATCATCAGCATAACAGTGAAAGCTAACACCGTGTTTCCTGATGATATCTCCCAAGGGTAACATGTAAAGCGTGAAGAGTAATGGCCTTAGTACTGAGCCTTGAGGTGCTCCATACTGCACTTGTGATCGATATGATACCTCTTCATTCACTGCTACGAATTGATGGCGGTCAGATAAGTACGATTTGAACCATGCTAATGCACTTCCATTAATGCCAACAAAGTTTTCTAGTCTATTTAAAAGAATGTTGTGGTCAATAGTGTCGAATGCAGCACTAAGATCCAATAGCACTAGAGAGATACAACCACGATCATGATGATAAGAGCAGGTTTTGTAACTCTAATGAGAGCAGTCTCAGTACTATGATACAGTCTAAATCCTGACTGGAAATCCTCACAGATACCATTTTTCTCTAAGACGGAATATAATTGTGAGGATATGACCTTTTCTAGTATCTTCGACAGAAAAGGACTGTTGCAGTCATGTGTTGTTTGTTGCCAAACAATTCGTAATGAATGAACAGTGGCATCAACCGTGAGCAATGTGCAGATTCATAATTATAATCTAGAAAATACAAAGTATTGTATATTATGAAGTCTCTGTTCCGTAAACATGCATTTGATATGCATATCAACTTCACAATAGCAACAAAGATTATCAGGTTCTCTGGAGAAACAGCTCAGATGATACATTCATTTCTGTTTTTTATGGTAATTACCTTCTTCCCTGTTCTCTTTTAATATTCTTCTTCATCATCTTTTTTATTTTATTTTTAAAATTAAACTAAAGAGGTGACACTGATATTTATTTCATCGTTCTCTGGAATACCTTGTCAGTCACCAGTGAGTTCCCTGCGTTATGGGGACCAAATGTCCCCACATGGAAAGTAAAACCAGTCATTTTTTACCTTGCGGGGACATTTTTTGGTCCCCATGAGGAAACAAGCTTATGAATCATACAGAATTAAGTTTTTTGAAAATCTTAAAATGCAGAAAGCTTTGTGTGAGTGTGGACAGTATAAAAACAATGCATGTGTGTGTGTGTGTGAGATGAGCACTAAACTATATTTGACAGCTGTCCCAAGGACAACTTAACTACAGCTGTGCTAAATTGAATTTGTACAGTATAATTTCTGGTAAAAAACTGCTTAAAAATATGTAAAATACAATAGACTCATGAAATATGTTATCTTGTGAAAACTGGGTTGTCTTTTCTTTTTTAAACATCAGTTTAGTGTGACTAAATATGTTAGCTGACTATATAACAAATTCCTCTTAGAGCACTTGAGTTTCAGCAATTCATTTTAATATATATGGTGAGCTTGAAACCTTTGACACAGTAGATGGCTGGTAGCTTAGAAGTCCGCCGCTAAAGCGAATAAAACATCTGTTTTACGAAGACAAAGGCAAGGACACACGAGTTGGATGAAAGAGAGCTTAAACTAAATGTATCGTGCTGTATAGCTACAGTATAATGATATATAAATTAACAGTGCCTTGTCTTGTATGTTGAGTTAATCTTCATGTAAGATAAACTAATTTTAAAGTAATTAATTATTATAATGATCATTTATTTGGAAATGATTTTTGTAATAAGCAGCATAATGTATAGTCATTAACAGAAAATAAACCCCATTTAGAGTGATTGAAGACCTGTCCTGACTCCTAATCACCCTGATGGGGTTTATTTTGTGATAATGACCTGCTGACTGAATATTATCACTAGAAGATTCCCACCAGAATTATGACTTCCCTCTGGAGAGAAGAAGTGAATATGAATGTCTGCTTCAGCTGCAGAACTGATTCATATTTTGGTTTTACATTGAGAGTGGAAACTGGCCTCTTCCTCTTTTTGAAGTCTTGCAAGTTGAAGTAATTACTAATTTTCCAATTTTACCACACTTTCAATGTCCTTCATGTTAGCATGTGGCATGTTCTGTTATTAATAATTGGCAACTTTGAGTAATATATAAAGTACCCAGGTCCAAAATTAACTTTTTGCCACACGAGTTGAAAATCCGTGTTGCCCAGCGACAGCCCCAAAACATTACTGCTCTAGATTACTGCTCATCTGCATGGAGGAATGGGCCAAAATACCAGCAACAGTGTGTGAAAACCTTGTGAAGACTTACAGAAAACGTTTGACCTCTGTCATTGCCAACAAAGGGTATATAACAAAGTATTGAGATGAAATTTTGTTATTGACCAAATACTTATTTTCCACCATAATTTGCAAATAAATTATTTAAAAATCCTACAATGTGATTTTCTGGATTCTTTTTCTCATTTTGTCTCTCATAGTTGAGGTATACCTATGATGAAAATTACAGGCCTCTCTCATCTTTTTAAGTGGGAGAACTTGCACAATTGGTGGCTGACTAAATACTTTTTTTCCCCACTGTATCATCAACACATCTCTCCACACAGGCACTTTCCCCACTTTATTCAAGCAGGCTCGGGTAACCCCACTGCTCAAAAAACGTACATTAAACATTTCACTTACAAATAGCTACAGACCTGTCTCTCTCCTTCCGTTCATAGCGAAAACTCTCAAATGAGTTGTTTTCAACCAGGTATCATTGTTTCTGTCACAGAACAACAAACTGGACGCTAACCAGTCAGGTTTCAGGAGTGGCCATTCAACTGAGACGGTGTTACTGTCAGTTACGGAAGCCTTGCGTATGGCAAAAGCTTATTCCAAATCATCAGTTCTTATTCTGCTGGATCTATCTGCTGCTTTTGACACTGTCAATCACCAGATCCTCCTGTCTGCACTCTCATCACTGGGCATCACAGGGATTCCACTTCGCTGGTTTGAATCCTATCTCACTGGTATTCTTGTCCAGGCCCTTGTCATCTCTAGGCTGGACTACTGCAATGCTCTTATGGCTGAACCTCCATCAAGCACAATCAAACCTCTTCAAATGATTCAGAATGCAGCGGCACGACTGGTCTTCAATGAGCCCAAAAGAGCCTATGTTACACCTCTCTTTATCTCCTTGCACTGGCTGCCGGTTGAGGCTCGCATCAAGTTCAAGACGTTGATGCTTGCATATAGAACAACCACAGGCTCAGCACCCGCCTACTTCCACTCACTACTACGAATTTACATCCCCTCCAGAAGTCTGAGATCCGCTAGTGAGCGACGCCTCGTGGTACCATCACAGAGAGGCTCAAAATCACTTTCCAGAACACTCTCGTTCGCTGTTCCTGGCTGGTGGAATGATTTTCCCACCCCTATCCGGAATGCTGAATCCCTGACAATTTTCAAACGACAGCTGAAAACTCATCTCTTTAAACGCTACTTGACTTCATCTAAAAAAAAAAAAAACTTTTTCTTTCTCTTTATTTATTCCTTCCTTTTTCTAGCTTGTACTTATTTGAACAATGCCTAAAACTTGGTATTTCAAGCACTTTCTGTGTCTGTTTGCCTCTTTAAGAAGAATTGCTTTATGCATTCCCCAATTGTAAGTTGCTTTGGATAAAAGCGTCGGCAAAATGACTAAATGTAAATGTAAACTGAGTAAATTTATCATGGAGAAAAAAAAACGTCTTATATACAGTTTAGTATATCAAAAATAAATAAATAAATAATAAAATAAAATAAAATAAAATAAAATAAATAAATAAATAACTGTATGGTTTGGGTTGGCTAGCTATAATCTGTATGGCTAGCTATAATCTAAAAAAATAAATAAAATTGTTTGTAGGCCACATATGAAATAGAAGCATAAGATCAACTTTGATTTATTTGTCACCAGGAATCTCTCCATTACTGTGCTAAAACCTCTTTACTTACAGTTCAATGGGCTTCCATGGACTCCTAGACAGAATAATAAGCCCAGTAATATTCAGTACAGCACTTTTCACAATGCATTTCAAAGCAGCTTTACAGAAAATCGTGCATGAATATTTTAAGCCTTAAAAAAAGCCCCCAAAGCAGCCAGGGCGACTGTGGCAAAGAAAAAACTCCACAAGGTAGCGGAAGGAAAAACCTTGTGAGGAAGCAGAGTCAGGATGAGCCCGTCTTCCTCTAACATTACAGTAATTAAACATAAATGTCATCTACTTACATAGTGTGCAATATAATAATGATTGAATAAAATTAATTTAACCAATTTCATTTTTCAATGCAGTATGCTTTAATAAAATAAACTGATTTAATTTTCCAATATGCAAGTAAGGCAAAATACAAACTGTAAGGACAAAGATTAAATTGTGAGGATTGACAGCAGTAGTCAGTGAAATCCCTCACTACCTGGCTGCTATAAACTGTAGCTGGTAGGCGTACATTGATTCAAAGTCTTTTGAAATCCATTCTAAATGACTGGACTGATGGCAGCGATAGGGCTCGGCAGTAGTAAATAGTTTTTGGAGTCTGTAATGATGCATGCAGTGGTCAGTGAAGACCCTCACTGTCTGGCTGGAGTCAGCTGTGGTTTGCAGTCGTCACTCAGCAGCACAGAAGGAGAGGCAGTGGGATGTGAGGCTAGGCCTGGAATACAGAATCTAGTGACCTTGGGATGGGTATCCGGAGGTGGAAACATGGAAAAACAAACAGATGGTATTCCGATGTGGAAACATAGAAGAAAATGGCCAGGTAATAGTTTACAGCACCAGTCAATAGTTCAGAATAATTATGTTTATATATATATA
>NW_015506653.1:165442-177357 GCF_001515645.1 Sinocyclocheilus grahami | reverse complement strand
TATTTATATATATATATATATATATATATATATATATATATATATATATATATATATATTTAAAATAAGTCTCATATGCTCACCAACCTCATTATAATAACTGTTCTATGTGACTGTAATTTCAGCATCATTACTCCAGTCTTCAGTGTTACATGATCCTTCAGAGATCATTCTAATATGCTGATTTGCTGTTTAATATTTTTTTGGGGAAAACCTTCATAAACTACCATTCATTAATAATAATAATAATAATACATACTTTTCTTTAGCACTGACACATAAAATTGATCAAAAGTGACAGTAAAGACATTTAAAAAGATTTATATTTCAAATAGATGCTGTTCTTTTGAACTTTCTATTCTTAAAAGATTGCAAGAGAAAAATGTATCACAGTTTCCACAAAAATAATAAGCAGAAAAATGTGTTCTCAACACTGATTATAATAAGAACCATTATTTATAATTGAGAATGATTTCCAAATGATTCCAGTCCAGTGATACTGATAATGGCTGCTGAAAATTCAGCTTTGCCATCAGAGGAATAAATTACATATTTTTTAATAGATATTAAAATCAAAACTGTTCTTTTAAATTGTAACAATATTTCACAATATAACCATTTTACTGTATTTTATTCAAATAAATGCAGCTTTCATGAGAATATAAGCTTTCTTTCAAAAACTTAAAAAAAGTTAAGTTAGTATAGTTACTAAAGAAAATTGAAAAAAAAGAGAGATAATTTGAGAACTTTAATAGCCATAAACAATTTTAGAAGATTTTTAATATTGATAACTCTCAGAATAGTTTTATCATGTTATTGGATATGATAATGTTAAAGTATTTGGTCTTGGTGAACTTGATCTGATATACGCACACTGTTGTTGCTGCTGCTGCAAAAAAAGTGTTGGCCTGCTACTGCCAGTACATATAAGACACGCTGCTGCTGCATGAATAGATAAAACCCATAGCAGATCTAGACAGGTGGAGCTGGGGAGGTGGAGGGTTTCAGAAGAACTCTGAACCAGGACCAGCTTACAGTGAACACTTGAGCCAGGCTATTTAAATGTTGAGCAATCAAGCTCATTGGCTGCAGAATCAGCAGAGGCCAATCAGCTTGCACCGTGTTGTAAATTATGTGATTGCTAGTAGATTGCATGTAAATGACCTACTGTATCAGCCTGCGCCATCTGAGTTTCAGGTTACAGGTTAAAGTTAGCATTAGCATAATCTGATACTAGCTTGTTTAAAATTCTGATTCTGATGGTTTTTTGTGTAATGAATATGAATTGTTCATTTATTTTACCTGTCAAGGAATTGAATTAAAGGGCTTTAGTTGCTGAGAAAGCATGACGCAGGTGATTAGCATAAGACATCAACTCACACTTTAATCAAATATCTGTCCCAGAATGCTCTGAGGATCAGACAGGCTCTGTGGCCCTAATCAGATTACGAGACCCATCAGAGAAAGTAGACGTCTTTAATTGTGACTGTCTGAAGGAGTCAGAACATAGCCAGGACATAATAAAAAATATAAGTACGATTCCTGTAATTTATATTCATTTTAACATAAGAAAAAAACTAAACCAAAACTCTGTTTAAGGCTCATGACCATGACGAATGAGTGAATTCACATGAAATCCTTGAAGACATTAAGACATAAAAAAATGCATATTTGTGTACAGAATAAAGTGAACAAATCACAGCAACAAACAAATGATTTTCCCATTGGTCATTTTAGGTTTTCAAACATACATTATTTCATTTAATGCTACATAAATGTTATTCTGTCTTTATTTATCTGTATTTGCTGTAATTGCAGTCTTCTATCGAAACGCTAAAATGCTTATATATGATCAAACAAGATCAAACAAACTAAAAAAAAATATTTTTAAATGACTACATTTTCAAGAATTTATATATATATATAAAAAAAAAAAAAGTAAAATCAATCTCCTTGCACATGATAAGTGTGTGTGTGTGTGTGTGTGTGTATCTGCATAGTCAAGTAAGTGGACATATTTAAATAAAAAAGTTAAATAAGCAGCAATGCATTAACTGTACATATCAATTTGCTGAATAAAACATAAGTAGGGTTTTTATTAACCATATTTTGCACAATTTTCATTCCCAAAGTGGCTGTTCTACACTTTCCCTTTAGATCTATCATACTTTAATAACCAAGTATGTTTATCACTTTAGCTGAAGCTGGATCTTGAAAAAAAAAAAGTACAGTATTTGTTAAAAGCTAATGTAAGACAACATTCAAGCTTTGAAACATTTAGCAATTCCATTTCGATTTCTGAATATCTTCAGACTAAAATCAGAGTAAAATAAAAGTACAATCAGTAAGTCCCACCAAGTCAGTTTCACAGTGTACACACTGATTCATTCTGCATACAGGATATCCATTGAATCAAACATTAAAGATGTGCAGTGCAAATTCATCAAAACGTTCAAGCGTTTAACACTTCAACAGTTTGGACAAGCTATGATATCCCTTTCTCACACAGTTTCTTGGAATTTACATTTACAAAACAAAAAGGACTTACCACTTTATAAAAGGGAATAGATTTTTGGCAAGAATGCTAAAAATCACATGCTAAATAGCACTGCTGCTCCTTATTTCATGCTTCATTTATTCTCATATTACTCCAGACCATGGTATATGCCTCGTTTATACACTTAAACAGCTATCATTATTGCTTATTTGTTAGCTTTGTACATCTGTTAAAAAAGGTACATACAGGACAAAATACACTTTTTGATATTCACAAATTTAGCACAACCCTTTGTTTCCTTTAAACACATTTTAAAGTTGATCTAAACTAAAAGAGCCAGAGTTATGAAGCTGTTAAAAATAAGGGCAACGTATTTAACATCCACCAAGGATTCACAGACAGGGGGAATTTTGGTTATTTTGCATTTGTCACTATTGCTATATTGCATATTGCCACATTATTAAGAGCACAGCATTTAATCACATAAACAGGATACAGTATTTTATAGTTAAAAAAGGTTCCAAAATTATGCTGTGAAAAAACTTATATTCATCATACAGTACCCAAACTGTCAGTCATTCCCAAACATACAATAACCAGGTTTAAGAATTTTAGTAAGACTTTTGAAATGTGGCTTCAACAGTATGTTCCATGTGCAAGGTGGCAAAATTGGCCTATCCATAAAACAAGATCTGAAATCATTCATAAATTGTCACATTTTGCTTGAATGACTTACAAATGATCAGACATACAGTATGATTTGACAGTAAAAACAGAAGTGAGAATAAGACAGACGGCAGTTGTACATTTCACAGATACAAATATATGTTGATTTAGATGACCATTAAAAAATGTCAACCATTGTACAAAAATTTGACATTTATAGTCATTATAGTCCATAATATGGAAGTTCCATATATTTATGTGTTGATTATTAAAGTTAAGTGTGTAATTCTCAATCCAATGAAGGCAACAGAATTTGAAAAATAAGTGCTGTTGCACCATATCACTCTTAAAACTGATGGATTTTTGGTTCCTCAAAGAACTTTTCAGTGAACAGTTCTTAAAAGACCCATTTTTTCTTGGTGTGAAGAACATTTTAATCATCTAAAGAAAGTCGTTCCGCTATAAAGAACCTTCTGTGCAATGGAAAGCTTCCATGGATATTAAACAGATTCAGAGAAATTTAGCATTACCAGTGAGCAAGTGATGTAATGCTAAATATCTCCAAATCTGTTCCCATGAAGAAACAAACTCATCTTGGATGGCCTAAGAGTGAATATATTTTCAGCAAGTTTTCATATTTGGGTGAACTATTCCTTTAAAGGTTATTCATGGAACCACTGATGTCAGTATTTTTAAGAGTGTGTGAGTAATTTCCCCTCTTCATCTTTAAAGAAAGATACTAGTTGAGGTCAGTTTGGCTTTGACTATAACAGGACCAAAGCCCGTTTTCCCTTCAACCCACCGCATCAGACATCAAACCTACTTAGGAGAACATGTTGTCATCCTTTTCTGAATCTGGAGAGTCTGGCCTTGATATGTCAAACAGGTTTGAAGATCCTGAGGTATTTCTGTCTTTGAGAAGCCGAAGCATCTCGGCGAGCTGGCCTTCCAGCGCACTCATTCTGCTGCTGAGCGAGTGAATGTCTCCTCGCAGCTCCTGCTTCAGCTCGATAAAGCAGGCCTGAAGACTCTGCTCCGGAATGGGGCAAAACACTCGTTTGCCCTCGGCCTGTAAGGGGCTCTGATCCTGAAGGATTTGAGCGCTACCGTTGCCCATATTGTCGAGCCGCAGATCGCTCTTGGTGATGCCGCTGTCGCACGAGTCTGTCTTCTTGAGGGACAGTTGGTCTTGTGACTTAGTCCTGTCTGGAAGCATCTCCATGGACTCGGCTTTGGACACAGAACACCAGGAGAGATCAGACTTGCCTGTGGCATCTTTAAACCGACCCCAGCCTTTGTTTTTGGGAGGTTCTGCTGACCTGTTTCCTGTACAGTTTCCGTTAGGGGCCACAGGAGCGTGAAGTTTGGCTCGACATGAAGTTCTGGACGATGAGGAGGAGGACACCAAGGTAATGGGTGAGGCTGGACTTTCAGTGACTGTGACGACGCTGGTTGTTGCCGTGATCTCGTGCACCACAGTCTCTGCTCTGCCTCTCTCGACATCCTGCTCTCCGTGACTCGCTCGCTCCGCCGCCAGACGGGCCTCCTTTTGCTGACGGAACCGCTGGAAGAGACGCCGCACCGGGTGATCTGCAGGAAGATTCAGAGGCGCTTCGTTCTTCCGTCGCAGCATCTCCTCTTCCTCCCGTTTGACGTCACTTATTTTACGGAAGATGATCTGTGTGATTCAAACACGAGAGTATATTTATGCATGAGGATGAACTCAGTTTTTAAAGAGCAGATTAAATGATAGCTTTACGTGAAGAAAATTACTTGAAAAACATCCAGACTTTAAGACTTTCAGGTTCGGCATTAAATGCATCATTTGATGACCATAATGCACAAGATGCATCTGAATGTGTTGAATACAACACAAATTAGTTGTATCCCCCATAAATACCAAATGAATTTTATTACAGAAATTAAAACTATGTGCATTACAGAAAATGCATTTTAATGAATAAACTAATAGCTAGGATGATAAAGATGAGCAACACAACATTGACCCAGAAATTGTCAGAGCCTTTGGTCACTGTGTGCGTTCACTACTTCTGTCTGAGCTCTTGACCCTTGAGCATCTCGAACGATGAGGAGCGAGTCACATGGTCCATTTTGAAGTGTTACTAGAGGGGTTAGTCACTGCTATCTTTAGCTTCATGATGCATCAAAATCAGGCATTGTAGAAGTGTGTACTGATTTATGAAAGAACAAATTCCATTTATACAATAAGTTGATAAGTTATTAGCAATCACATGAGCTGAAAATGCCATGTAAACCAATTTAAAAAAATGACTTAATGGCCAGTGTTAGGGGTAACGCATTACAAGTAACATGAGTTAAGATTTCTATTTTCAAGTAGCTAGTAAAGTAACACATTATTTTTAAATTTACAAGAAAATATCATTTTAGTTACTTTTTCAAAATCAAGTCACACAAGTAACTTTGTTTTTGTTATTAAAAATTAATAAGCAAGCCCAGCTTAGGCGACAAAAAGTAGTAATGCAAAAGTAACCTAATGCATTACTTTCCATAAAAAGTAACAAAGTAATGTAATTACTTTTTTCTGGAATAATGCAATATTGTAATGCATTACTTTCCCCAACACGGTGTGCATTCCTGTTGTTCCGTCAGCTAATCAGCATTGTCATGAACAGTCTCAAACACAAATCTTATCCAAAGATGTAATTGAAAAAAATTTAACACGCTTTTTGATTCATGCTTAATCTGCACCACTCACTGGACATTTCACTTCTTTAAAAAAGAAGCAACATAGCATCATTTTGGAAAAATGTCACCACAGGCATGTTTTTTCCACAATAAGCATGGGTTGAAACAAATCAGACATCGCTAAAACATCTTAACTTAAAACATCTGGCTTGTTGACCTCATCATGGTGTCTTTGGTTGAATCTCGCAAAACTCAAGGTCAAGACAAATGGCATCTATCAGGTTAACTGGTCAATGATAACCAGTCAAACCTGGACCCATTGGGTAGGACTGTATTTGTTTAACAAGAGTGTTGTTGCAGGATCAACAAAAGATGCTGATCCAGAAACATATCTTACTTGGCAAAACCTCAGTCCATTTTGTCAAACACAGAGGGTGTCACATCTCAGACAAATTTATCTGGGTCTACATTGTGCCTTCAGTTTCTAGACATGGTGCTAATTGTCCAAGACAACATGCAAATGGGAAAGGACTGTAATATCCTGCAGATATTTCAAGCTGTGTTCATCCAAATGGTGGACAACAGCTTTTCATCCCCTGGGAGAATGATCTTTTTTTTACTATATGAATGAACCTGGAGGCTGAATGAAAACAAGATCCGTTTCCCTTCTTTATGTTGAATAGCGCTTCATTTTAGAGCATTTACATTGATTATTGGTACAATGTAATTAATTACTATCTTGTTATAACTATTAGCTCGTAATGGTGATGTGATAAAATTCATGAGATGTCCTGGTATGCCGAATGTTTACAATTAATAGGTTTTCTTAATTATTTTCTCATCATCTTATTGTTGGAGGCACCGACACTCCTGTTTCTAATTAAGTTTTTCACAATTGAGAGAGAAGACTATTAAGTTAATTTGTCTTATTTAGATTAGATTGATCATTGAAGGTCGTGGACACTGAATGGTACTGCATTTAAATGCAAAAGAGATGAAAATTAAGCACAGGGCATTTAGAACTGACAAACCATTTTTGCAAACCTAATTACAAGCAATATGTTAATGGGCGCGGAAGCTGTCCTAATGTGTTAATGATGTTGCTTCATTAATTCATTCCTGTTCGCAGACTGACTCAGCGAGACTTTGTTTGCTTACCAGGTCACATGAGTCTGCTTCCTGATGAAGCAACTTAAATGCATTGTAAGGTGCAAAAATAAATGGATTTTCTATCAGTTCAGATGGATGACTGTGAGATGTGTGGTGGGAGCAGCATTGGACTGGAGGTGGACAATATTCAGGAGTGTAATATTTCTGATGTGTCAAAGACAAAGATAATGAGTTTTGGGGGTTAGAGAGGTTCATAGTTTATTGCTCGATTCTGAAAACTGTCTGAAAACAACAAACTCGTATTTCTTCATGTAGAATCTTGATCAGCCATATGTAGAGAATTACAGAAGTTTGAGATGACATGAAAAACATAACATGCTACATACTGTTGCATGTCTAAGACAGACGTGTTCTAACACACTTCCATCATCATTTACTCGCTCCAGTGAAGGTGACTAGTGACAATTTACTGCTCATGATGATCAATAGAGTCACAGGACTTTAAAATTGGCTTCCAATGTCTGTTATTATTTGTTAGCATAGAGATGACAGGAAACAGCAGGATGTCTCAAAGATAAATTACTCCAACCATTCAAGAAATCACTGTGCAGCCCTCAAGTGACATTAGAATTTCATATTTCAGAGCAACACACTATGCCAAAGCAACATTGGTTATTGAAGTTTTTCAATGTATCCACCTTATTTTTCCCGTAAGAGCAGTCATTTGTAAATGTAATGTGTCTGGGTTCCGGTCTCATCCACTTCCAACTGCACAAAACAGCTAATTTTGTTGCTTGATATTGCAAACTGGTGTTTCTTACCATATTATTTGAATGTGTTATCTTAATTATGAACACACTGGTTTGTAGTGCAAACAGTTTTACCGTTTACTGGACTTCTCGTTCTTTCTCTACAGCGGCTAATGTACCAGAAGTCTCACAAATTCACAGAAAACGGCTTACTTTCGCGTTGAAAAATAAGGTGGATACTGCTCAGCAGTAAGCAAGTAGTCTATTCTGGACAAATCTTTGATTCAAACTGATCATTTGTGAGATTGCAAGTCTTTTGTGCAATCAATTAAAGTCTCTTTAGAATCGTTTGTTTGTGAATCAGACTACACTGATTATGTTAAATGTTTTTGCATGCAGCAAGTAAAGACAATGCTATAGTATAGACATATGAACACTAAATAATGTGCTGTAAAAACTGTCTATTTGATCTTTATGTGATGAAGGTGAAGTAATTTGTTGGACATATACGCATTTACCATAAAATTACATGCTTGAGACGGTTTCCAAACCTGCCCATCAGCAGAATCTATTAACAAGGTGAACATGCTTCTGTAATATAATATGTCACAAGCAGCCACTCTCCTGAAACTGGTTCAGCAACCTCATTCAGCACTTTTTGTGGGCAAACAAGAGACTATATATTTTCCCCAGGGCTGGATGTGAACTAAATTAACGGTACGAGGCCTTCTGAGAGCCATGTATCACAAAGAAAACAAGACACTGGTGTTACGTGTGCAGAGGGCCAGGTTGAGCTGTGTGGTGTGATTATCATATACAGACAGACACACTTACAGCACAAGGCCGGCCACAGATCGATGATACAAGAGAGACAGACAGGAACAGAAAATGGAGGAGAATGTAAATAAAGGATGAGTCTGTATTAAAATACCAATGAAGATCATGAAAAGCCTGACCCGCTTGAACAAATGTAGAAATAAAAGAAAAAAATGTTGTGAAAAGGACACAATAAATGAAATATTATTATAGTTGCAGGAAAGGTGAAACTCAAGAGTGATTTGTCTGAATTAAAAGCAGAAAGATCTTAGTAAGCAGCAGTAGTCTGTCTGTCTGTATCTATCTATCTATCTATCTATCTATCTATCTATCTATCTATCTATCTATCTATCTATATATCTATCATCTGTCTGTGTAACTGTCTATTTGTCTGTCTTTCTTTCTATATCTATCTATCCTCTGTCTGTATGTTTATCTATCCATCTATCTATCTATCTATCTGTCTATCTCACAGAAGTGAGTACACCCCTCACATTTTTGTAAATATTTTATTATATCTTTTCATGTGACAACACTGAAGAAATGACACTTTGCTACAATGTAAAGTAGTGAGTGTACAGCTTGTATAACAGTGTAAATTTGCTGTCCCCTCAAAATAACTCAACACACAGCCATTAATGTCTAAACCGCTGGCCACAAAAGTGAGTACACCCCTAAGTGAAAATGTCCAAATTGGGCCCAATTAGCCATTTTCTCTCCCCGGTGTTATGTGACTCATTAGTGTTACAAAGTCTCAGGTGTGAATGGGGAGCTGGTGTGTTAAATTTGGTGTTATCGCTCTCACTCTCTCATACTGGTCACTGGAAGTTCAACATGGCACCTCATGGCAAAGAACTCTCTGAGGATCTGAAAAAATGAATTGTTGCTCTACATAAAGATGGCGTAGGCTATAAGAAGATTGCCAAGACCCTGAAACTGAGCTGCAGCACGGTGGCCAAGACCATACAGCGGTTTAACAGGACAGGTTCCACTCAGAACAGGCCTCGCCATGGTCGACCAAAGAAGTTGAGTGCATGTGCTCAGTGTCATATCCAGAGGTTGTGTTTGGGAAATAGGCGTATGAATGCTGCAAGCATTGCTGCAGAGGTTGAAGGGGTGGAGGGTCAGCCTGTCAGCGGGGTGTGGGGTCAGCCTGTCAGTGCTCAGACCATACGCCGCACACTGCATCAAATTGGTCTGCATGGCTGTCGTCCCAGAAGGAAGCCTCGATGGATTGGCCAAGCATGGTCATCCTCAAACGGAAGGTCGAGGAGCGCAAGGTCTCTAACATCCACCAGCTCCGTGATGTCATCATGGAGGAGTGGAAGAGGACTCCAGTGGCAACCTGTGAAGCTCTGGTGAGAACTGGTCAAAAGTTATAAGCCAAAATGTGCATTTTTAGTATCTCATGGCCCATAGGTGGCGCTGTTCCCAGATTTGGCATGGACCCTCAGATATTGTTGTTGATGAAGCATACCAAGTTTGGTTTGGATTGATCAAAGTTTGGCCGAGATACAGCCTCTGAACCAATTTGGGTCGTCCTTGTCAAACTTCACAACATCATAACTTTTTTTTCACTAGTAGTTAAAAAATTCTGTTTAGTCATTTTCTGTGCAGCTCAGTCCAAAGATCATATGAGCAAATTTTGGGAAGAATTGAGCAAAGTTTCTGGGAGGAGTAGCGAAAAAACAGTTTTTCATTCAATTCAATATGGTTGACAGACACCCTTTTGGAAAATGACAAATGAGACATCATCAGAATCGGCATAACCAAGGGAACCAAATGACATAAAATTAAGAAAATTATGACAACATTTAGCAAGAATCGTTATATCTCTGGAACAGTAGGTGGCGCTGTCTTCAATCTTCTGAGGTACATCCAGGACATGGTGTTGATGATCCCTACCAATTTTCGTGCAGATATGTCCAATGGTTCAAAAGATATAGCAATTTATGACAAATTTCAAAATGGCGGACAGGTTGTTCAGTCAATCCTGGCAAAAAATTGACATCCACAGATTCCTCATGACCCAAGGAATCCATAGACACCAAGATCAGCATTTTCTGACAAATTGTTCAAAAGTTATAAGCAAAAATAGCTATTTTGGTATCTCATGACCCATAGGTGGCGCTATTCACAACTTTGGCATGGGCCCTCAGATCATGGTGCTGATGAAGCGTACCAAGTTTGGATTCGATTGATAAAAGTTTGGCCGAGATACAGCCTCTGAATCAATTTCGGGTAGACCTCGTTAAGTTTACAACTTCATAACTTTTGAACAAAGATGAATTAAAAAAAATTGGTTCAGTCATTTCTGTGCGGCTCAGTCCAAAGATCATCTGAGCCAATTTTAGGAAGAATTGGATCAATTTTAAAGGAGTAGTAGGGAATAGACTAATTACTGTACTTTTCAAAATGGCCGATACTGTAATGGGTGGAGTCTTAATGTAAGCTATTGAATGTGATGAGCATGAGTAATCAGGTTGTGACACTGTCACACAGGACACATGTTTTAACCTGCTCAATATACTTTTTATTATTTTATGTATATTTGAGTTTTAATAGGTTTTCATGTTGTCTTAGCCATTTTATTCCTCTTAACCATTTTAAGGTGTGTATGTCTTTAAATGAGTTTGGGTCTGCCTGTCATGTGACTGATCACATGACAGGAAGTAGGAAATGGACAGCATAAAGGAGGCAGCATGTCAAACAAGCATGGTCGTTGCTCTTATTACGACCAAGTGGTGATCACCTGCAAACTGAAATAGTGGAGTTACCTTTGTGGACTTACCTTTCCAGCACTTTGGATTAACACTACAGTGGACTTTTGTATATACAGTGGGGAAAAAAAGTATTTAGTCAGCCACCAATTGTGCAAGTTCTCCCACTTAAAAAGTTGAGAGAGGCCTGTAATTTTCATCATAGGTATACCTCAACTATGAGAGACAAAATGAGAAAAAAAATCCAGAAAATCACATTGTAGGAACAGAAGCCCTACACACATAGCAAGATTTCTGGCTCTCACAGACCTGTAACTTCTTCTTTAAGAGGCTCCTCTGTCCTCCACTCGTTACCTGTATTAATGGCATCCGTTTTAACTTGTTATCAGTATAAAAGACACCTGTCCACAACCTCAAACAGTCACACTCCAAACTCCACCATGGCCAAGACCAAAGAGCTGTCAAAGGACACCAGAAACAAAATTGTAGACCTTCACCAGGCTGGGAAGACTGAATCTGCAATAGGTAAGCAGCTTGGTGTGAAGAAATCAACTGTGGGAGCAATTATTAGAAAATGGAAGACATACAAGACCACTGATAATCTCCCTCGATCTGGGGCTCCACGCAAGATCTCACCCCGTGGGGTCAAAATGATCACAAGAACTGTGAGCAAAAACCCCAGAACCACAC